>NW_022167059.1:0-1320 GCF_008728515.1 Papio anubis | reverse complement strand
AAACCCTGGAAGAAAATCTAGGCAATACCATTCCGGACATAGGCATGGGCAAAGATTTTATGATGAAATCACCAAAAGCATCTGCCACAAAAGCAAAACTTGACAAATGGGATCTAATTAAACAAAAGAGCTTCTGCACAGCAAAAAAAACTATCATCAGAGCAAACAGACATCCTATGGATGGGAGAAAATTTGTGCAATCTACTCATCTGACAAAGTTCTAATATTCAGAATCTACAAAGAACTTAAGCAAATTTACACAAAAAAACAACTTCATTAAAAAGTGGACAAAGGACCTGAACAGACACTTCTCAGAAGTAGACGCACATGTGCCCAACAAAAATATGAAAAAAAGGTCAACATCACGGATCATTACAGAAATGCAAATCAAAACCACAAATGAGATACCATCTCATGCCAGTCAGAATGGCAATTATTAAAAAGTCAAGAAACAACAGATGCTGGTGAGGTTGTGGAGAAACAGGAATGCTTTTACACTGTTAGAGGAAAATAAATCGGTTAATCCACTGTGGAAGACAGTGTGGCAATTCCTCAAAGATTTAGAACCAGAAATACCATTTGACCCAGCAATCCCAATACAGAATATATACCCAAAGGAATATAAATCATTCTATTATAAAGATATATGCATGTTTACACTCATTGCAGCACTATTCACAGTGGAATAGTGAATAGTGAATAGTCTTCAGTGAAGACATGGAATCAACCCAAATGCCCATCAATGATGGACTGGATAAAGAAAATATGGTATATATACAGCATGGAATATTATGCAGCCATAAAAAGGAATGAGATCAAGTCCTTTTCAAGGATATGGATGAGCTGGAAGCCATTATCCTCAGCAAACTCACACAGGAACAGAAAACCAAACAACACATGTTCTCTTTTATAATTGGGAACTAAGCAATGAGAACACATGGACACAGCAAGAGGAACAACACACACTGGGGCCTGTTGGGAGAGGGCAGTGGTTGGGAGGATCATTAGCAAAAACAGCTAATGCATGCCAGGGTTAATGCCTAGGTGATGAGTTGATAGGTGCAGCAAACCACCATGGCACACGTTTACCTATGTAAGAAACTTGCACATCCTGCACATATACCCTGGAACTTAAAATACAATTAAATTAAAACACAAGCTTAAAGAGTTAATGAAAAATAATTAGATAATAGAAGCCTTGATTTTGGAAAAACCAGAAACAATAGTTTTAATTTTGCTTTTAACATATATTCAAATCGTTTGATACTGTTCTCTTCCAGAGGTACAGCTTAATTCCCCCTCTTGAGTGTGGCTTGGACT
>NW_022167058.1:0-1320 GCF_008728515.1 Papio anubis | reverse complement strand
AGGTGGCCTCCCTCACAAACTGCTCACAAGATAATACCTTGTGGACCCCAACATGTTTACTCTAAAATGGAGTTTTGTTGACTTTCCCTCAACAATGTAAATTAACAGCTTATCTTCACAGGCACAAGACAAAGACAAGACTAGACATCATCCCTTCACCCAGCTGGAGACAAACGCATATTTGAGTTTTCTACCCAACGTTTATTTTATCTTATGTAAAATGCAGATCTACTGAGCATGAGATGAATGCATAGTTGATTGTTTTTTTCTTCTCCTGGCTGCTCTTTCCCCTATAAATATTGAAGTCCTCAAAATCCTATTAGGAAAAAGCACAGGCCACAGATGCTACAGTGATTTGTGTCTCTGTTTCCAAGGTGCATCTTCAGCTTGGCAAAATAAACTTCTAAACTGACTGAGACCTGTCGCAGATGTTTTTTGGTTTACATGACTATAGCAACTTCCTGAGTTCTTTGAGTTAATTTAAGAATTCTCAAACCTTGGGAGGTGAGAGACCCCTGACTTTGCAGCCACGATAAACAGAAGTGCAGGTAACCTGGGACCCGGTACTTGTGACTTGCATCTGAAGTGAGGACAGTCTTGTGGGACTGAGCCCTTAAACCTTTGGAGCCTGAGGTGAACTCCAGGTAGTTAGTGTCAGAATTGAGTCGAATTGTAGGACTCCCAGCTGCTGTCGGAGAATCAGAAAGTTATTTGGTTGGAGGAAAACCCCATCACCATCCCACAGAGAGAAACTTAGAGTAAGAGTAAGCAAGCACACCTCTATCTTTTTGGTCCCAGAGGAAAAGATAAACAAAATGTAAGCATTTATTTCATGTCCCTAATCTACTAAACACAGGTTACTACCAGCTGTTCATTGTCCAGACGTGGAGTGGCCCTACCTCTAACCTAGAAGTTAGGATTTTTTAGGCCTTTGAGGGTGTCACATAAAAACTAATAAATGTTAGAGATTCTCTCCCCAGAAATATTTCCACACACAAGAAAATATAAATATTAATATAAAACATCGGTGTGGACCCAGATCCTCGGAGATCTTACAAACCTGGGTGTTTTAATCCTAGTAAGAGACAAAGCCAAGGGAAGCTGTTTGAATAATCATTTCACTATCACACAATGCCACTCCAATAATCTAGAGTGTGAACTGGGATAGACCAAAACTTGATGTAATAACCTATCCTCAACGGAATGGGTGGAAACATGTTATTTATTAGTCACTGGTTCATTCAGACACTCTGCGTGCCTGCCAGGTACCAGATAAAGTTCTCGTCCTGGATCACTGCTCCAAGAATTAAAATTTGTCAC
>NW_022167057.1:0-1320 GCF_008728515.1 Papio anubis | reverse complement strand
AAACCCTGGAAGAAAATCTAGGCAATACCATTCCGGACATAGGCATGGGCAAAGATTTTATGATGAAATCACCAAAAGCATCTGCCACAAAAGCAAAACTTGACAAATGGGATCTAATTAAACAAAAGAGCTTCTGCACAGCAAAAAAAACTATCATCAGAGCAAACAGACATCCTATGGATGGGAGAAAATTTGTGCAATCTACTCATCTGACAAAGTTCTAATATTCAGAATCTACAAAGAACTTAAGCAAATTTACACAAAAAAACAACTTCATTAAAAAGTGGACAAAGGACCTGAACAGACACTTCTCAGAAGTAGACGCACATGTGCCCAACAAAAATATGAAAAAAAGGTCAACATCACGGATCATTACAGAAATGCAAATCAAAACCACAAATGAGATACCATCTCATGCCAGTCAGAATGGCAATTATTAAAAAGTCAAGAAACAACAGATGCTGGTGAGGTTGTGGAGAAACAGGAATGCTTTTACACTGTTAGAGGAAAATAAATCGGTTAATCCACTGTGGAAGACAGTGTGGCAATTCCTCAAAGATTTAGAACCAGAAATACCATTTGACCCAGCAATCCCAATACAGAATATATACCCAGAGGAATATAAATCATTCTATTATAAAGATATATGCATGTTTACACTCATTGCAGCACTATTCACAGTGGAATAGTGAATAGTGAATAGTCTTCAGCGAAGACATGGAATCAACCCAAATGCCCATCAATGATGGACTGGATAAAGAAAATATGGTATATATACAGCATGGAATATTATGCAGCCATAAAAAGGAATGAGATCAAGTCCTTTTCAAGGATATGGATGAGCTGGAAGCCATTATCCTCAGCAAACTCACACAGGAACAGAAAACCAAACAACACATGTTCTCTTTTATAATTGGGAACTAAGCAATGAGAACACATGGACACAGCAAGAGGAACAACACACACTGGGGCCTGTTGGGAGAGGGCAGTGGTTGGGAGGATCATTAGCAAAAACAGCTAATGCATGCCAGGGTTAATGCCTAGGTGATGAGTTGATAGGTGCAGCAAACCACCATGGCACACGTTTACCTATGTAAGAAACTTGCACATCCTGCACATATACCCTGGAACTTAAAATACAATTAAATTAAAACACAAGCTTAAAGAGTTAATGAAAAATAATTAGATAATAGAAGCCTTGATTTTGGAAAAACCAGAAACAATAGTTTTAATTTTGCTTTTAACATATATTCAAATCGTTTGATACTGTTCTCTTCCAGAGGTACAGCTTAATTCCCCCTCTTGAGTGTGGCTTGGACT
>NW_022167056.1:0-1320 GCF_008728515.1 Papio anubis | reverse complement strand
AGGTGGCCTCCCTCACAAACTGCTCACAAGATAATTCCTTGTGGACCCCAACATGTTTACTCTAAAATGGAGTTTTGTTGACTTTCCCCCAACAATGTAAATTAACAGCTTATCTTCACAGGCACAAGACAAAGACAAGACTAGACATCATCCCTTCACCCAGCTGGAGACAAACGCATATTTGAGTTTTCTACCCAACGTTTATTTTATCTTATGTAAAATGCAGATCTACTGAGCATGAGATGAATGCATAGTTGATTGTTTTTTTCTTCTCCTGGCTGCTGTTTCCCCTATAAATATTGAAGTCCTCAAAATCCTATTAGGAAAAAGCACAGGCCACAGATGCTACAGTGATTTGTGTCTCTGTTTCCAAGGTGCATCTTCAGCTTGGCAAAATAAACTTCTAAACTGACTGAGACCTGTCGCAGACGTTTTTTGGTTTACATGACTATAGCAACGTCCTGAGTTCTTTGAGTTAATTTAAGAATTCTCAAACCTTGGGAGGTGAGAGACCCCTGACTTTGCAGCCACGATAAACAGAAGTGCAGGTAACCTGGGACCCGGTACTTGTGACTTGCATCTGAAGTGAGGACAGTCTTGTGGGACTGAGCCCTTAAACCTGTGGAGCCTGAGGTGAACTCCAGGTAGTTAGTGTCAGAATTGAGTCGAATTGTAGGACTCCCAGCTGCTGTCGGAGAATCAGAAAGTTATTTGGTTGGAGGAAAACCCCATCACCATCCCACAGAGAGAAACTTAGAGTAAGAGTAAGCAAGCACACCTCTATCTTTTTGGTCCCAGAGGAAAAGATAAACAAAATGTAAGCATTTATTTCATGTCCCTAATCTACTAAACACAGGTTACTACCAGCTGTTCATTGTCCAGACGTGGAGTGGCCCTACCTCTAACCTAGAAGTTAGGATTTTTTAGGCCTTTGAGGGTGTCACATAAAAACTAATAAATGTTAGAGATTCTCTCCCCAGAAATATTTCCACACACAAGAAAATATAAATATTAATATAAAACATCGGTGTGGACCCAGATCCTCGGAGATCTTACAAACCTGGGTGTTTTAATCCTAGTAAGAGACAAAGCCAAGGGAAGCTGTTTGAATAATCATTTCACTATCACACAATGCCACTCCAATAATCTAGAGTGTGAACTGGGATAGACCAAAACTTGATGTAATAACCTATCCTCAATGGAATGGGTGGAAACATGTTATTTATTAGTCACTGGTTCATTCAGACACTCTGCGTGCCTGCCAGGTACCAGATAAAGTTCTCGTCCTGGATCACTGCTCCAAGAATTAAAATTTGTCAC
>NW_022167055.1:0-1321 GCF_008728515.1 Papio anubis | reverse complement strand
AGATTCCACAGAAATAAGGCTAGCAAAGAGGTCCACGAAATACACATCTAACTCTGTGAGATGAATTAACAGAACACTAAGCAGTTTCTCAGAGAGCTTCTTTCCAGATTTCATAGGAGGATATTTCCTTTTTCACAATAGCCCTCTATGTGCTTCCAAGTATCCCTTTGCCAATTCCACAAGAACTGTCATAGGGAAAGGCTACTTGAGGGGACAGCTGTAACTCTGTGAGATGATTTCACAGAACACAAAGAAGTTTCTCAGAAAGCTTCTTTCTCTTTGTTATGGGGGGATATTTCCTTCAGTCCTATAGTCTTCAAAGGGATCCGAAATATCTGTTCTCGGATTCCACAGAAATAAGGCTAGCAAAGAGATCCACAAAATACATATGTAACTCTGTGAGATAAATTAACAGAATACGAAGCAGTTTCTCAGAAAGATTCTTTCCAGATTTCATCAGAGGATATTTCCTTTTTCACCATACCCTCTATGAGCTTCCAAATATCACTTTGCCAATTCCACAAGAACAGTCTTAGCGAAAGGCTTCTTGACGGGAAAGCTGTAACACTGTGAGATGATTTCACAGAAAACAAAGAAGTTTCTCAGAAAGATTCTTTCTCTTTGTTATTGGAGGATATATCCTTTAGCCCTGTAGTTTTCAAAGGGATCCGAAATATCTATCCTCAGATTCCACAGAAATAAGGCTACCAAAGAGATCCACGAAATACAGACCTAATTCTGTGAGTGGAAGTCACACATCACAGAGCAGTTTCTCAGAAAGCTTCTTTCAAGATTTCATCTGAGGATATTTCCTTTTTCACCATAGCCCTGTACTAGCTTCCAAATATCACTTTGTCAATTCCACAAGAACTGTCTTAGCCAAAGGCTTCTTGACGGGAAAGCTGTAACTCTGTGAGATGATTACACAGAACACAAAAAGTTTCTCAGAAAGCTTCTTTCTCTTTGTTATCGAAAGATATTTCCTTTGGCCCTATAGTTTTCAAAGGGATCCAAAGTATCTGTTCTCAGATTCCACAGAAATAAGGCTAGCAAAGAGATCCACGAAATACAGATGTAACTCTGTGAGTGGAAGTCACACATAACAGAGCAGTTTCTCAGAAAGCTTCTTTCCAGATTTCATCGGAGGATATTTCCTTTTTCACCATAGCCCTCTATAGGCTTCCAATTATCACTTTGCCAATTCCAGAAGACCTGCCTTAGCGAAAGGCTTCTGAGGGGAAATCTGTAACTCTGGGAGATGATTTCACAGAACCCAATGAAGTTTCTCAGAAAGCTTCTTTCTGTTTGTTATCGGAGGATA
>NW_022167054.1:0-1321 GCF_008728515.1 Papio anubis | reverse complement strand
GCAGTTTCACAGAAAGTTTCCTTCTGGTTTTTAACGGAGGGTATTTCTTTTTCAGCATATTCTTAAAAGCGTTCCCTAAAAACCTTTTTCAGGTTCCACAGAAACAGCGATTTCTAACTGCTCAATCCAAGGAAAGATTTAACTCTATGATATGAATACACCCGTCACAAAGCATATAGCTCTGAAAGCTTCTCTGCACTTCTCATCGGAAGACTTTTCCTTTCTCACCACAACAATCGGGTGCCACTTGATATCCCTTCCAGGATTCCTCAAAGACAGAGTTTCCAAACAGGACAACATAATGGAAGCTTTAAGTCTCTGAAATGAATGCAAACCGCAGAGAGCAGTTTATTGGAACGTTTCTTTCTGGTTTGATTTTCCGGATATTTCACTTTTAGCCATAGTCTTCAACGTGCTGAAAATATCTCTTTTTCAGATTTACAGGAACAGTGCTCAAATACTGCTATGAGAAAAAAGGTATAACGCCGTGTGGAATGCACCAATCACAACGCAGTTTCTCAGAAAGCTACCTTCCAGTGTTTATCTGAAGATACATCCTGTTTAACGTCAACCGTGAATGTGCTCCCGACTATCCCTTTGCAAATCCGTCCACGACGCAGTTTCAAAACTGCGTAATAGAAAGAAAGTTTTATCTACGTGAGATGCATAGGCATATCTATCACAAAGCAGTTTCACAGAAAGCTTCTTTACAGTTTTTGTCTGAGGATACTTGGTTTTTCACCTTAGCCATCCATATACTCCCAAATGTCCCATGGTAGCTTATTCTCCAAATGGGATTCCCCCGTCGTCTGTGAGAAGAAACGTATAACTCTGTGAGTGCCATGCACATGTAACAAAGTAGCTCCACGGAAATCTTCTCTCCTGTATATATCTGAAGATACTGCCCATTTTCCCAGAAGCCTCAATGCTCCCCCGATATCCCTTAGCTGACTCACCTAAAACAGTGTTTGTATACTGGTCAATGAAAACAGAGGCTTAAATTTGCGAGTGCAATGCACGTGACCCAGAGCAGTTTCACAGAAGGTTTCCTTCTGGTTTTTTTTTTGTAGGGTATTTCTTTTTCAGCATATTCTTAAGAGTGTTCCCAAATGTCCTTTCTCAGTTTCCACAGAAACAGTGACAGTAAACTGCTCATTAAAAAGAATGATTTAACTCTCTGAGGTGGATACACACATCACAAACCAGGTTCTCCAAAAGCGTCTCTCCAATTTTCGTTCTAAGACGTTTCCTTTCTCATTAAGAGGCAAGCATCCGGGCGCCACTTAATATCCCTTCACAGATTAATCAGAGACAGAGTTGT
>NW_022167053.1:0-1321 GCF_008728515.1 Papio anubis | reverse complement strand
AGCAGTATTAGAAGCAATTACACATCCTATGTAAGGAACACTGCCTGAATTTATATTGCGATTTTTGAGCACCATTCACTGTTTCAAAGCTGGCATATTGTAGGTCATATTTTAAAGACAAATAGAACACTTATCTTTTCAAGATGGATCTAAAGCTTAACCTTATCAAAATTACAAAATTTAAAGCATGTGATTGAAAAATATTAATGCATAGGTTTAAATATTGGTCATCATTTTAAATGTCTTTCAAAATAGGTTGACTCTTAAACTGAACAAATTTTGAACACTATGTAGAGTTTGTGCTGAAGGTTAAATTTCCTGGGGTGATGGCTATTTTATAATACGGAAAGCAAAACCTTCTTAAGAAATTCAGCAATTTTTTAGGCAAAACTAGAAAATATTACCTATATAATTCTACCACTCAGAAGGTGCCACTATCAGAAATTTGTATCTTTCCAAGTCATCTGCTCATCTCTTTTCTCCTATGCTTGTGTATGTTTCCTCTCCCTTAAAAATCAGATTTTTGTTTGTAATCTGCTTTTTCACTCAACAATATTGTAGATCCACGTCATAACTTACTTCTCTACATTGGCTTCAGTTATTGTGTGCTTTCTGTTGGATGACTGTACCATGTAGTCAGTCATGTTTCCTGGTACTGAATACATAGGGGTATGTGTGTGTGTGCGTGTGCGTGTGCGTGTGTGTGCGTATTTTTTTCTATCTTAACTAATGCTTTAGACATCAATAGGTAGACCTAAATCCTTGAAACCTTCCACGTGGTGACTTTAAATTCTCATTGCTGAATTTGTTTTCAGAGATGGAAGAAATTATATTGTATGGGAACTTTTTTTTCCTTTTTTTTTTTGAGATGAAGTCTTGTTCTTGTCTCCCAGTCTGGAGTGCAATGGCGTGATCACAGCTCACTGCAACCTCCGCCTCCCGGGTTCAAGTGAAATGAAGGCAGAGATGGGAGAATGACACCAGAACTAGTGGGAGGGAATTGCCTTTTCTTTCAAGGGTCTGTAAGTCTGCAGTAAAAGTCAAAGGTATTCAAATAGGAAGTTTTGTTTTTATCTTTAGTATATAAAGAAGTATAACTTCCCATTTTGCAAAAACTTTAGAAACCTTTTTTTTCTTGATTATAAAACTTGTAAAGAACCATTATTGAGACCAGTAGTAAAATATAAAAAAATTAAAATCTCACATAATTTCTCTACCTAATATAACCACTGTTGACATGATGGCTAGTTTCTATCAGTATGTATTTTTTTTTGTTTTTTGTTATCAAAGTACATATACCCTTACAGATATGTTTAAATAG
>NW_022167052.1:0-1321 GCF_008728515.1 Papio anubis | reverse complement strand
GAAGTAAACTTTCAGCTCCTCCGAGTAAACGTCCAGGACTGTGATTGCTCCTGTGGTCGGAGAGCTTAGTTCCACGGAAAACCACCGTGCTGCCTCCCACAGCAGCTGCCCCACTTCCCCCAGCGATGAGTGAGGGTCCTGATGCCCACACACCCGCCAGCACGCGGTGGTGTGGGAGTTCCAGTATTGACCAGGCTACTGGGTGCACAGTGACGCCTTGCCCTATGACATAAGACGCGGGCCATCTTTCCACGTGTAGATTTGTCATCTGTGTATCTTCTTTGTTGGGATATCTGTCCAGGTCTTTGGTCCATTTTTAATCAGGTTGTTCATTTTTTTGTTGAGTTTTGAGAGTGTCTTGCACGGTTTGGATAACAGCCTTTATCAGATGAATCTTTTACAGATACATTCTCCCCATCTGTTCCCTGCCCTCTCCTGCTCCTGAGACAGTGTTTTATTTTTAAAAAACTCTTTAGACAGAAGATGGACCTCCAAGCCCATCACGATTCTCATTTGGCCATAGTCACCACCTTCCCAGCCCTGGTTCCCACCTTTCCACGATCTGCTGGTCCTGTGGGGGTCGCTCCATATGAAGTCCCTAACATGTCTCCAATGATGGCAACATAAAAGCAGGCAGTTTGCAGGGAGGAAGGAGCTGATGGAGGCCGGAGCAGCGTGAGAAGGCCAGCAGCTTCATCCCTCGGGGACAGGCAGACCTCTCAGATGTCCCTCCAGGTCACTTCCCAAATGAAGTACCTGCCTTGGCCATGGGCAGGAAGCAGGACCTGGCCTAGATCTCAGCATATTTGACCTGGCACGGCATTTACAGGTGAGCCTCTGTAACCGGAAACTCTACTCTGGGGAGAACCCATTTTCGTTCTCAAGGCTTTTAATTAAGAAATCAAAGAGCAATGCCTGGAGTGAGGATGCAGGGACTCTGCGTGACCCACACGCTCGTTTCCACCTGGCGCAAAGGACCGTGGAGTGAGGGTGCAGTGCCTGCTCCGAGTCACCAGCACACTCATCGTTTCTACCTAAAGAACCCTGTGAGTCTGTCCCAGGACTTTTTACCCTAGACTTAAAAACTCACAGCCCAGGACACCCTAACCATTTTAAGAACCTGAGGGGTGGGCCAAGGGAATCTCACAGACTTTGGTGCCGTCTGTGGGGTCAGGAAAGGGCAGCTGGGGCTTCCCGCAAACACTCCTGGGAGGCCGTACAGTGGCCTGAGGCTGGTTCCAGCTCCTGTCCTCGGTTCTCATGCCCAGCAGTGACAGGAGCCCTCCTTCCAGAGCAGTTCCTGGCTCCAGGATCTAACGTC
>NW_022167051.1:0-1321 GCF_008728515.1 Papio anubis | reverse complement strand
GTTTGTCCCTCCAAGGCCCTAGCAATAGCTTGCTGAAACTGCACAATACAGTTCACTGACCCATCATCACCGAGGCCAAAGCCAATCTTGTTCATCAAAGCACCAGCAAAACCAGATTGTAAGACAAGCACTTGCAATCCTGTAAATCTTACTATGTTAAGGCCAAATCTACCTGTATGGACTACAGGCTACTCCACGGCATTACAAAGCTACGATCAAAAAGCTAAAATAACTTCATATATTACAAAGACTCGAACCAAGCAGTCAGCCCAGGAGCAATTCTGAGGCTTTAAGTCATTCTTTGAGTATATAAACCAGAAGTTACCAGAGCCTCCTCCTTTAGCCAAAAACCTATTTGCTCAGCTGGCTAAAATCATTCCTGGCAGCTTAGGCGTTTCCTCATGTTATGTTTGTAGAAAGACTAACATAAAAGACCAACAGCCTTAAGAAGCAAAAAAGTTAATGCCTCAAGACAATGTTACTCCAACTGACTCTTTCCCCAAACTGATGCCCACAAGTTCAAGTGTCTGGCTCTTAAAAACTTCTATTATCAAGGCCGGGCACAGTGGCTCACGCCTGTAATCCCAGCACTTTGGGAGGCCGAGGTGGGCGGATCACGAGGTCAGGAGATCGGGACCATCCTGGCCAACACAGTGAAACCTCATCTCTACTAAAAACACAAAAAGTTAGCCAGGCATGGTGGCGGGCGCCTGTCGTCCCAGCTACTTGGGAGGCTGAGGCAGGAGAGTGGCATAAACCCGGAAGGCGGAGCTTGCAGTAAGCCAAGATCGCGCCACGGCACTCCAGCCTGGGTGACAGAGAGAGACTCCCTCTGAAAAAAAAAACAAAAAACAAAAAAGAAAAAACACTGTTGCTTGTTGAAGAAAAGTTTTTACAGACCCAGTATGAGAACTAACATGCTTCAGACGGCAATATTATAATGAAACATTAAAGAAAACTTGTGGCAAGGCAAAGATGACTACAAAGCACTTCATCCAAATCCGTTCTCCCATTTCTTTTCTCTAAACCATACTTAGTAACAGCTCAAAGCTCCAAATACTTAGCAAGCACCCCCTGGTCTTTGTTAGATCTGTAGGCCACAGGCATAGCAACAGTTGCCAGCTAAATAGACAGAGGCCTGTGTGCTTAGAACAATTAGACCGTCTTTCTTCCTACTCCCACTGCAGCAACAATGTAGAATCCTGTCTACGATTAAGTTAAAAGAAGAAACAAAAGAGATGCAGACATAAAAAAAGACATAAAAATAGAAGATGAGAAAGACACAGATTAGCCCCTGAAAGAATAATTCAATACTATAGGG
>NW_022167050.1:0-1321 GCF_008728515.1 Papio anubis | reverse complement strand
GCAGTTTCACAGAAAGTTTCCTTCTGGTTTTTAACGGAGGGTATTTCTTTTTCAGCATATTCTTAAAAGCGTTCCCTAAAAACCTTTTTCAGGTTCCACAGAAACAGCGATTTCTAACTGCTCAATCCAAGGAAAGATTTAACTCTATGATATGAATACACCCATCACAAAGCATATAGCTCTGAAAGCTTCTCTGCACTTCTCATCGGAAGACTTTTCCTTTCTCACCACAACAATCGGGTGCCACTTGATATCCCTTCCAGGATTCCTCAAAGACAGAGTTTCCAAACAGGACAACATAATGGAAGCTTTAAGTCTCTGAAATGAATGCAAACCGCAGAGAGCAGTTTATTGGAACGTTTCTTTCTGGTTTGATTTTCCGGATATTTCACTTTTAGCCATAGTCTTCAACGTGCTGAAAATATCTCTTTTTCAGATTTACAGGAACAGTGCTCAAATACTGCTATGAGAAAAAAGGTATAACGCCGTGTGGAATGCACCAATCACAACGCAGTTTCTCAGAAAGCTACCTTCCAGTGTTTATCTGAAGATACATCCTGTTTAACGTCAACCGTGAATGTGCTCCCGACTATCCCTTTGCAAATCCGTCCACGACGCAGTTTCAAAACTGCGTAATAGAAAGAAAGTTTTATCTATGTGAGATGCATAGACATATCTATCACAAAGCAGTTTCACAGAAAGCTTCTTTCCAGTTTTTGTCTGAGGATACTTGGTTTTTCACCTTAGCCATCCATATACTCCCAAATGTCCCATGGTAGCTTATTCTCCAAATGGGATTCCCCCGTCCTCTGTGAGAAGAAACGTATAACTCTGTGAGTGCAATGCACATGTAACAAAGTAGCTCCACGGAAATCTTCTCTCCTGTATATATCTGAAGATACTGCCCATTTTCCCAGAAGCCTCAATGCTCCCCCGATATCCCTTAGCTGACTCACCTAAAACAGTGTTTGTATACTGGTCAATGAAAACAGAGGCTTAAATTTGCGAGTGCAATGCACGTGACCCAGAGCAGTTTCACAGAAGGTTTCCTTCTGGTTTTTTTTTTGTAGGGTATTTCTTTTTCAGCATATTCTTAAGAGTGTTCCCAAATGTCCTTTCTCAGTTTCCACAGAAACAGTGACAGTAAACTGCTCATTAAAAAGAATGATTTAACTCTCTGAGGTGGATACACACATCACAAACCAGGTTCTCCAAAAGCGTCTCTCCAATTTTCGTTCTAAGACGTTTCCTTTCTCATTAAGAGGCAAGCATCCGGGCGCCACTTAATATCCCTTCACAGATTAATCAGAGACAGAGTTGT
>NW_022167049.1:0-42576 GCF_008728515.1 Papio anubis | reverse complement strand
GGGTAGGTGGGTGGGTGGATGAATGGATGGGTGGGTGGATGGATGGATGGATGGATGGATGGATGGATGGATGGATGGATAGATAGATGGGTAACTGGATGGAAGGAGAGATAGACCAATGGATGGATGGATTGATGGATAGATGGATGGATGGATAGATGACGAATGGATGAATCTGAACCATGTGGAACAAAAACTCAAGAGTGCACCATTTCCATAACCATGAGCTCACAGTGATGGCATCCTGATGATGGGCAGCACTGGGGATTTCACTTTTCATCCCAAAGCACAAAAGTATCTCCTCCTACTGTAGCCATAGTGCCAAGGAGTTTTCTCATCCTGATGGGTCAAAAGGAGACACTGAGATCCAGAGACAATAAAGGATTTGCTTTGGATCATACAGAGCCTCAACCACAGACATCCTGAAACTAAAGAAACTTACTCGCTGTCTGGTATAGTCAAGAACCCCACCCCATCACCTCTTCAGGACAAATATCTGAACCCCACTTCCAGGAAGTCTCAAGGCCGTGGTGGAACCAAACCACCACCATAGACCCGCTAAGTCAGTGAGTGCAGGTGAGCTCACGCCACGCCTGAGAGACCTGAAGTCCTGTTCTCTTTGGAAGCATGCCTTGGAGGGATGCCTTAGTTGTCCCTGTTGAGGGTTCAGAGGGCCCCGCATATCACCCATACTGAGACAGCGAGGCCTTCCCTCTTTGGAGGACCCTCCTTGGCTTGGAGGAAGGCTCAGGAAAAAAAAATCGCCAAGAGTGAATCTTTCCACTCAGCTCAAGTTTTCCAGGGCGGGCACTCACCCCACATTCAGGAGATGTAGCAGAGACAGAGTGGCACCGGCCGAAGCCTCACTCAGCTAAGCGGGGCCTCGAGGGGGCCAAGAGACACTTACATTCTGGAAAGGCACAGACCAAATGGCCGTGTTGGGCCAGCCAGGCATGTGACATGCAATTCTCTGAGGACAGATGGCAAATCTCCACTCATGCAGGGCCCAGGTGTGGGGGTCATTCCCCCTCGCTCCCACCTGGAGTCTCCCTACAGCATCATCCGGACACTGGGTCCTCCCCAAGGGCCACATCACACATCTGCATTGCCAAGGCAGGAGGAGCAGCAGCCGCTTCTGTTTCCAAGTAAGGATGACAAGTGTGGGTGAGGAGGGTGGGTAGGCCAGTGGGTGGGAAAGAGAAAGGAAGGAGGAGAAAGTCGGAGAGTGACAGGGAAACAAATAAAGCTAAAGTCTTGGTTCCTGCCCTTAAGGATCTCGGAATACAGTGGAGAAGGAGAGCCGTAAGATCACGGACTCAAGCAAGGACAAGAAACCAAAGTAAAGGTTCTGTAACTAAATGCAGGTTCACCAACTCACCACTGGCAAAGTCAAATAATAAGGATGAGATGTGGTGGAAGGAAAGTGACTTTACTTCCAAAGCTAGCAGCGGGGAAGCAGCCACGCGCATGCCTAAAGAAACTGCTTCAGCTTTTTGGGTCAAGGGTAAGGACTTTAAAAGGGGATTTTGGTATGTAGGGCATGTAGGAGTGACTGGGGATGCTAGTCTATGTGACTTGTTTTGATGACTATCTTGAGCTGTTGCCCCATCTGGTGAATGGACTGGCACCATCTCAGGTAGAACTGGGTTACAAATTAACTGCAGCCTTGAAGTAATCTTGAGGAGGGGAGAATTCCACAGTGGCTTGAATTGTTTTAAGATTTAGTCTCCAGAACTTCCAAACAAACATAAAATTAAATAAGGGAATCATCATGCAAGGGGTGCCTGGCAGAAAGGAGAACAAAGGCTATTATCTTGTGATTAGAGGCAAGACCAGGAATGGGCAGGAAGGAGAAAGAAAAAAAATAATGTTTAAAAGCAGGACACTCGCTGGGCATGTGGCTCACACCTATAATCCCAGCACTTTGGGAGACTGAGGCAGGAGGACTGCTTGAGCTCAGGAGATTGCAGCCAGCCTGGGCAACATAGATTCCCTCTCTACAAAAAGAATTTTTAAAAAATACCCAGGCATAGTGGCACGTGTCTGTAGCCCCCGCTACTCGGGAGGCAGAGGTGGGAAGATCGCTTGAGCCCAGAAGACTGAGGCCACAGTAAGCTATGATCACACCACCGAACTCCAACTGAGATGACAGAGCAAGACCCTGTCTCAAAAAAAACAAAAACAAAAACAAAACAAAAGAAAAAAGGTCACAGTCCCATGCTCAGGAGTGCCTCTTCTTCAGGAAGTCTTGGGATATTCAGAACGTCAGGAGGAATTCCCCAAATCCCGCCTTTCTGAGCTTCCAAATCTCCTGTGCAGTGCTCACCAGTGGGTAGGCCAGGATTTGGGGATAGAGCTGTGTCCTCTTGAGTTCCTGCATGTAAATGCCACAATGATCAAAGGTGGTACCCACCCCCAGTCCAGCTGACCTCAGCAAAGGCCTGTCTTCCGAGGCGGGTCAGTCCTCACCTGCTCTTCTGCCACCATTCAGGTAGAAATACAGGTTGAATATCCCTTATTCAAAATGCTTGGGACCAGAAGCATTTTGGATTTAGGATATTTTTCAGATTTGAGGGTATTTGCAAATATAGGATGAAACACCTGGGGGATAAAACTCAAGCCTAAACACAAAATTAGTTTACATTTCATATACACATGAAGGTAACTTTATACATTTTTGCTGTTTTGTTTTTAGAGCAAGGTCTCACTCTGTCACCCAGGCTGGTCTCAAACTTTTGGCCTCAAGAGATCTTTCCGCCCTAGCCGCCCAAAGTGCTAGGATTACTGGTATGAGCCACTGCACCCAGCCTACAACATTTTTAATAATTTTGTGCATAAAACAAAGTTTTCTTTTGGTTCTTGTTTTGTTTCTTTTTTGAGACAGAGTCTCGCTCTGTCACCCAGGCTGGAGTGCAGAGGCACGATCTTGGCTCGCCACAACCTCCGCCTCCCAGGTTCAAGTGATTCTCCTGCCTCAGCCTCCCGAGTAGCTGGGATCACAGGCATGCGCCACCACACCAGGCTAATTTTTCTATTTTTAGTAGAGAATGGGTTTCACCATATTGGTCAGGCAGGTCTCGAACTCCTGACCTCAGGTGATCTGCTCGCCTCGGCCTCCCAAAGTGCTGGGATTACAGGCGTGAGCAATCGTACCCAGCCACGAAACAAAGTTTTGACTGTGATCTGTCACATGAGGTCAGGTGTGGAATTTTCCTCTTGTGGCATCATATCGGGGCACAGAAAGTTTTGGATTTCAGAGCATTTCAGATGTTGAATTTTTGGATTAGGTATGCTCAACCTGTTCAGCATTCCTGAGCAGGCCGGGACTGCTGGGACTCAAGGAGGTAGGAATGAAGGACGGGTCCTTTTTCACTGACTCCTGTCCCATTATAGCAAAATCCACAAAACCCCGAGAATGTGCTGGAGAGCAGGGGGTCCGGAAGGCAGGGAGAGGGCCTCACAGGGCCTTATCCAAGGAATCCTACCAAATTCAAGAATGCAGAATTGGAAGAGCCTCTGGCGTGAGCCCCAGGCCACTCAGCAATGTCATTCGTTGCCCCAGTTAGTGCCGGAAGCACCAGGGCCCCGGATGTGAAAACTCACTCTGTGCATCCATTCTTGATTGCACTGGGAGCTCATCATGGGAAGTCCAACCCACAGCAATGCTGCTCAGTGTTCCGGAGAAAGCCATTAGGCCAGGTCCCCATGCTGTCATCAGGCACTGAGGGCTGACACCCGCGTAGAACTTGGAGAGCCAATGGGCACAGCCTGGCCACGCAGCCACTTACATCACCTTTGGAGGCAGTGGCCCTGCCACGCTCTAGGACATGAGCAGCTCAGGACAGAGCACACTGAGCTCAGCACTAAGGCTCACACATTCACCAGGTGCCCACCACTGCCCACACATGCCCCACCCTGCCCTTCTGGCATCCACACGCACCTCTGGGCACACAGCCAGTCCCACACCCTGACACTCTCAGCCTCCATCCCAGTGCCCACAGGCCCGCTCATCTAGGCCAACTCCAAGAAAGCTGACAGAGCAGCAAAATCCACCTTCGTGGCCCTGGAGTGGTGACACCAGGTGCCTCCCAGATGGCTCCGGTGAGCCGGGGGGCCACTACACCAGCACGCTGCAGCTGACTCTACGTAGGAACATAGCACTTTGGAAATAGGTCATGTGTGCTGCCTGCATCCCCTTGAATCAAGTGGGATAGTGGCTTGATGGGTTCTTCTCAGGACCCTGAATGCCAAGGTCTCCATCCTGCCTTCCTTTCTGTGACCACATGACATCTTCACCTTGGAAATGAGCTGCCAGCTTGCTCCACTCTGCAGGCTTGATTGGGAAGGGCTGATCTCTTCTCTCTCTCTCTCGTTCTCTCTCTCTCTCTCTCTCTCTCTCTCTCTCTAACGCTAGCAACTCATCGGTGTACCCCTCCCTAGGAAAGTAGCCATTTCAATCAAATATCTGCAGGGGCAGAGCCTAGGGCATGACGCGAAGCAAGATCTCAGAACATGGTGGGGAGGAGACCCATAAGATCACAGAGTCGAGCAAGGACAAAAAACCAAACCACAGCCCCAAACCTGGCAGCATCTCTTTGGGAACGTCAAGCGAGATTCCCCAAATGCCTCCATTCCGAACTTCCAAATGTCTCTGGCTCAGTGCTCACCCAGGCTCTGACATCCCCTGAAGTCCCCAGCAAAGCCTGGATCTGGAACAGCACTGTGGGTGGCAGGTTTGCAGGGAGCTGTGCTCTGTAGAGGGAGGCACAGGAAAGAACGTTTAGGTAGGACTTGCTCATCCTCCCAGGCAGCACTGCTGTCACGGGAATGGGGGCCACTCCTTGGCAATTAGGATGTTTCATGCTGCTCAGCCCTGACTGCTCCAACACCTGTGAGGACACATTCAATGAAGGCTAGATGAGAGGGCACCTGATGTGGTTTGGATATTTGTCCCCTCCAAATCTCATGTTGAAATGTGATCCCCAGTGTTGGAGGGGGGGGGCCTGGTGGGAGGTGTTTGGATCATGGGAGTGGATTCTTCATGAATCCTTGGTGCCCTCCCCACGGTAATGAGTGTGTTCTCACTATGTTAGCTCATGCAAGAGCTAGTTATTAAAAGGAACTTGTCACCTCTTCTCTCTTTCTTGCTACCTCTCTCGCCATGTAACACCCCTGCTCCCTGTCCACTTTCCCCCATGACTGAAAGTTTCCTGAGGCCTCACCAGAAGCCAAGCCAATGTGGGTGCCACGCTTATACAGCCTGCAGAACTGTGAGCCAAATAAACCTCTTTTCTTTGTAAATTACCCTGTCTGAGCTATTGCTGCATAGCAACACAAAATGGACTAATACAGCCCCCAAGCAATTTCCACCCCTGCATCCTCTCCACTGCAGCCATGACTGAGGTCACACAGCAAGGCCAGGATGTGGAAGAGGTTAGCCACTAGAAAGTCACTGTCTCTCTGTGGCCTGACTTGGTTTGACATGCACAAATTATTTTTTACTTTAATTACCCAACATTTAAAAAATCAGGTTTTGCTTTTAAGTCTGTACTACCACTTCTACATAAATAATGGAGGACTAGGCAATTCTGGGTTGCATTCCTTCCTGGCTAGGTCAGCTGGGGCAGGGCGGTTGTCAGTGGGGCTTCTATCCCGTGTCACTGATGGCACTACCTGCCTGGCCCCTACAGGTGTCTGGTTTGCAACTCTGGGGTGAAACATGACTGCAGATTGAGATAGGATATAGAAGTTTCCAGAGAGCCAGTGGGATAATAGTTGGCCATAGTAAGCCATGCTTCCCGGTGACCCTAAAATTATGTGAGTTGGAGAGCTCATTCACTGGTGAAGGATGCTCTCCTGCACGTTACCAGGTCACCTGGAAGCCACGAACACTTTGCTGATTGGGAGAGCAGAATTTTCAGAGACGCAAAGCCAGGTCTCTGGGAATTCCTTGGCAATGGGGCCAGCATCCTGGCTCTTCTGGATTTTCCTGCCAGTGTCCGCAGCCGGTGCCTGTTTCCAGGAGTCAGGCAGGCTTGCTTTAAATGCAAAGAGGGGCTGTGATTGACTGCAGAGATCCAGTAAACAAAGAGGGTTAAAAAAATAAAGCTAGGCTTCCTGTCTGCCCTTTGCACACTAACAGCTGCTGTTTGCTCGGGCTTCCACATGAGTAACACGGGCGCGCTGATTTCTATTACACAGAACATTAATAAGAGGAAGCACTGACCCTCGATTGCCGAGAACCAGGTAAATGACGGGGAGGGAAAGGGGCCGAGAAATGGTAGGCATTTTACACCGCACGACTTGAAGGGGAATGCGTTGACTATAAAGATGACGGGTGTTGTAGCACGGAGGAAAAAAACATAATTTTTCATTGATGTACGGCAGCCAGGCTGGAAGGAACACAAATACTACAGTAGATCCATTAACTGGATGACAAGAAACAGTGTTCACATCCACTCACTAAACTGTTTTTGATTCTTTAGTACCAACACGCAGAATGATCCTTACATTATGTTGCCAGGGAAAAACCTTAAAATGCATTTATTTCATAATGTAACTTTCTTGTATTATCATAATAGAGCCATAACAGTTGTTGCAAACACTACGGGATCTAAAAAAAACACCTAAGTACAGTTATTAAAGAGGAAATTTTTTCAAAGGGGGCAATGTGGTGTGTCTACAAAAGTAAGGGGAGGGAGGGGGCTATGGCTCACCTTCCACCTCTCCTCCTGGCCACGGGAGTTCCGGACCCTAAGCACCAGCAGTCACTGCTGGGCAGGGCTGGGAAGGACCTGGGAGAGGGAAGTGGAAGACGTGAAGGTATTCGTGCCCAGTCACTCTGTGGAATGGGAGATTTGCAGGGAGGGATAACAGTCACTGCTGCCATCTAGACTTTGGCTATTCCATTCCTACCCTTCACATGTCCCTGTACTTCCTCACCTACTCCCTGTACGCTGGACTGTATGTCTCACCTATATAATGGGGACAAAAACGGCCATTTGGGACAAGGTGTTGTGGCTCACATCTGTAATCCAAGCACTTTGGGAGACCAAGGTGGGAAGATCCCTTGAGGCCCGGAGTTCCAGACCAGCCTGGGCAACACGGCAACATTGTCTTTACAAAAAAAAAAAAAAAAATAGCCAGAGGTGGTGGTGGCTCATGCCTGTAGTCCTAGCTACTCTGGAAGCTGAGGCAGGAGGATCACTCGAGTCCAGCAGTTTGAGACCAGCCTGGGCAGCATAGTGAGACCCTGTCTCTACAAAAAAATTAAAAATAAGTCGGGTGTGATGGTGCATGCCTGTAGTTCCAGCTACTCAGGAAGCTGAGGCAGGAGGATCCCTTGAGCCCAAGAGTTTGAGTATGCAATGAACTGTGACCATGCCTGCGTGACTGCCACTGCACTCCAGCCTGCATGACAGACACTGCACTCCAGCCTGTGTAACAGGGCAAGACTGTAACTCTTCAAAAAATGTTTAAAAGTAGCTGGGTGTTAGGTGATGCAGCCTGTAGTCCTGGCTACTCAGGAGGACAAGGACTACCTGGGATCCCTTGAGCCCAGGAGGGTGAAGCTGCAGTGAGCTATGATTGCACCATTATACTCCAGGCTAGGTGACAGAGTGAGACCCTGTCTGGAGAAAAAAAAAAAATGGCCAGCTCATGTCACATGCTTAGGCATGTGCTCGGCAGTAAATGGAAGGTTCTAAGGAGCATTCAAATGCACTATTCCGAGGGGCACTGATTTATATTACATACAACATTAATAAGAGGACATTGAAAAAAATAAAACATCAGACGGGTATGTACGCTGTTGTAGTCCCTTAGAATGGGACATTCCAATGATGCTCTCCTGGGCCTCACCAGGTCACCTTGAAGCCAGTAAAACTCTGCTTCTTGGCGGAGTAGAATTTTCAGAGAGGTAAGGCCCAGATCTCTGGGAGTCCCTTTGCAATAGGACCAGCATCCTAGTTCCCTGGTCTTAATCGAAAGGCGTCCCCAGGAGGCAAGAGTAAGTTTCCAGGAGGCAGGTAATTGGTCTTCACCACTGTGGCCACCAAGCTGACATTCCACACCCAGCAACTCTACCATAGCCAGGCTCTGAAGGAGCCAGTCCCAGGTTGGAATCTTGACTCTGCTACACCCTCCAGCCTCCCAAAATGGTAGCTGTCATTAGTGGTCCTACTATAGCCAATGCACTCCATTTCCGGCACTGAGCTCTGGTGTGAGGGGTGCCCCCGACCAGGAAGGATCTCGTCTGCTGCTGCCGAAGGCAGTGAGGAGAGCTTGCGGCAAACACGAAAGCAAAGTGTGTGGTGGTAGAGGAGCAAGTGAGGAAGGCTTCCTGGAGGAGGCAGCACTTTGAGACTTGGGGTTTAATAGACACAGAAGTGGCAAAGGCATTCTGACATAATGAGCAGGTGGAAGGAGACAATATGTGCAGGTGGCAGGTGGGATTGTCTGGGGCAGCTGGAGCCCTGCCCATGTGTGGAAGACAGCTGGACCTGAGGCTGCAGAGAGGAAGGGTGGGGTAGGAGGTGTGGAGAGTCTGGTACTAAGGCCAGCTTGCAGAAACCGTGAGTGGGATAAGAAGGAAGGGACAAGAGTGACCTCTCAACTCATTTTCTTCCTCGGATGCCTGGGTGCTTGGCATCCACATGGGGAAGAGGAGCCAATTTGGAGGAGACAATGAGATCACAAAGACAGGTAATAATACCAAGATGACGGCAATGCCAGCACTGCAGACAACATTGGTCTTTCCATTGAATGAGGCAAAATACAAAGAGTTGGGTGCAATGACTCATGTCACTAATCCCAGTACTTTGGGACCCTGAGGCAAGAAGGTTGCTTGAATCTGGGAGTTTGAGACAAGTGTGGGCAACATAGTGAGACTCCCAACTCTACAAAAAATACAAAAAGGTTAGCCGGGCGTGATGGCACAGGTCTGTAGTCCCAGCTATTCAGGAGGCTGAGGCAGGAGGATTGCCTGAGCCCAGGAGGTCAAGGCTGCAGTGAGCTATGATCGCACCACTGCAGTCCAGCCCGGGTGACAAAACAAGACCCTGTCTCAAAGAAGAAGAAGGAGAAGAGGAAGGAGAAGAAGGAGAGGAAGAAGAAGAAGAGAAGGAGGAGGAAGAGAAAGAGGAAGGGAGGGAGGAAGGAAAGAAAGAAAATCCCAGCCGGGCGCGGTGGCTCAAGCCTGTAATCCCAGCACTTTGGGAGGCCGAGACGGGCGGATCACGAGGTCAGGAGATCGAGACCATCCTGGCCAACACGGTGAAACCCCGTCTCTACTAAAAAATACAAAAAACTAGCCGGGCGAGGTGGCGGGCGCCTGTAGTCCCAGCTACTCGGGAGGCTGAGGCAGGAGAATGGCGTGAACCCGGGAGGCGGAGCTTGCAGTGAGCTGAGATCCGGCCACTGCAATCCAGCATGGGCGACAGAAAGAAACAAAGAAACAAAGAAAGAAAGAAAGAAAGAAAGAAAGAAAGAAAGAAAGAAAATCCCAAGTAGCATGAAGATGTAAATGTGGCAAAATAAAAACCATAAAACCCAGATGAACATTTTTATATTCTTGGCACAGGGTGGATTTACAAAATATCCTTTTTTAAAAAAGTGTAATTATTCTTTATCCAGGGTACAAATGCAGTTTTGCTCCATGGACGTATTTCACAGCAGTGAAGACTGGGCTTCTAGTGTAGCCATCACCCCAAGAGTGTACATGGTATCCATTAAGTAATTTCTCATCCTTCCCTCCTCTTTCACCCTTCAGCATTTCCAATGACTATTATTCCACACCTTACATCCATGTGTCTGAAATATCATTCTAAAGTCACACCTGCTGCCCAAACCGTCACCATGACCTGCCCCTCCCTTAGGCTGAAAACAGCTTTGCCATTAACACTCCTTTATTAAGATGCTAGTTCTCCCTGGGAGGTGGGATCACCAGCGCAAGTAGCTTTCCAATCCTACCAATGCACAGGAGAAGTGATGGGGCTTGGCAGAGGATATCTTGGTTTGGAAGTAAGGAGGAGAGCTGGGGAGAAGACATGATCCTTGGAACCCCACAGAGGGAGGGCAGCTCCCAGGATTTCTGGGTTGCAGGAGGGGGATTTCTCTGCCACCCCCTCCCTACAAGGAACCCAGTCCTATGCCCTGCATTGTAAATGATAAAAAGATCATTATGAGTCGATGTACTACATGAATACATTCCGTGTCTAGGGGTGAAGGAAAGGCAACTCTTCTGACCAAGTTAGTCTAGGAATCAAACATGTCCTAGCCGAGAAAGTCCCGTGGCATCCAAAGGACTCTGAAGTCCCTCCACCAGCCAGATTCCTTCTTTCATGAGACTTCATGGAAGTTGCCTATTGATACAACTTCACATTTTAACATCAGATCACCTAGTTGGGTACAAAAGGGAGGCAGTAGAACCTACAGGATGTAGGTAAAGTAGCCGTTTTCTGCTTTCCGGCTGTGGTTCAGCTCTTGGCTTTGACAAAGGTGATGGCTTCCGGGGCTGGGTGCGGTGGCTCACCGCTGTAATCCCAGCACTTTGGGAGGCTGAGGCGGGCTGATCACTTGAGGTCAGGAGTTCGAGACCAGCCTGACCAACATGTTGAAACCCCATCTCTACTAAAAATACAAAAATTAGCCGGGCATGGTGGCTCATGCCTATAATCCCAGCACTTTGGGAGGTCGAGGGGGGCAGTTCACTTGAGATCAGGAGTTCGAGAGCAGTCTGACCAATATGGTGAAATCCCGTCTCTACTAAAAATACAAAAATTAGCAGGGCATGGTGGTGGGCGCCTGTAATCCTAGCCACTCAGGAGGCTGAGGCAGGAGAATCACTTGAACCCAGGAGGCAGAGGTTGCAGTGAGCCAAGATCGTGCCACTGCACTCCAACCTGGGTAACAGACTCCATCTCCCCCGAAAAAAGAAAGGTGACAGCTTCTAAGGCCAGACTTCAGCCCCAAATCTCTACTGGCTGCCTCTTGGGATATACAGAAACCTAATCTCCAATAGGCATTCCTTGAAGCAAAAAAATGCCCTATTTCTTAATTTTTTATTTCATTTTAAGGGACTTTTTTTGGTTTTAATTTTCCAATGAACACGGTTTGCACTAATGTGATATTTGCACCGAATATATATATATATATATATATGTATGTATATACTGTTTCTTGGTGTAATTTCCATGAATAATTCAACGTGAGAGGTACGCCTTGGAAAATTATCACATGAAATTCACAGAGAGAAGCTAGAATCAAGTTGGAGGGTCAGCTGTCCAACATCTTGTTATCTGTCCAGAGGTTGCCATAAATTCACTGCAAAAAGCAAAATCTCCAGTTCCTGGGAGCAGAAGGGTCACTGGAAGCCAATCAGGAGGACATGGCTTTATTTAATTAAGGACTAAATATCTTCGGGATTGTTTTTTCTCTCCCAAGGATGGTCACTTTGCTGTAAAGGCAATGTCAGTGTTTCCCTGGTGGTACCGTTCCCCGGTTGGACCCGGATTTCCTCTCTGCATTACAGGTTCCCTCTTCCATATTATAAGGGTACAATCTGCCAAGCCAATGTTTGGATTCCCAGCATCATACCCCATATCCCAGAGCCCATGCTGCCCCCTTCCCGGCCTCAGTCAGGTACTCAGAGGCCCCCACTCATTAGCCACAGAGTCACAGAGACTCGCATGGTATTAAGACAGCAATATCATCTTATTGGCTATTAGCACAAATGTGCCAATAAACATAGTGCATAAAAATTATACATATTCCCTCAGAGTCCATAATCCCGAACTGATATGGCATAATGCAAAACACACTTCCCCAAAAGTAGTGCTTAAAGTCACGATGTACAAATTGAATTTTAAATAAATTTCCTGAAACATCACCAGCGGTTCTGGCCACATTAGCAATACACATTTGCTAAAAATAAAGTGCAGAATGGCTGTGCCCAGCCCAACCCCAAAGGGATGGGACCAGTGGGCATTTATTTGCCCTCAAGTGGTTTCAGAGGTGGGCTTGCTGCACATGTGTTCGGGTGCAGTTGTTAAAACAGCCCAATATCTTCCCCTCGAGGGTTTCCCCTAATTATCAGTGATCATCAGGTTCCAAAAGTCAGCTTGTCTTCACCTCATTCTCTATCAAAGAGGGAGATGTTAATTGCATTATCACCTTGCCAACACCCTCTGAAATGATGGCAGTGATCATTAACAGCCTACCACAGAGCCAATCAGAGTCAATCCAAATTCTGAACCAGCCAATGGAGTGCTTCCTAATCCCACGTGTGTGTAAACACTAAAAACATAAAAACACAAGGCAGCCATCGTGGAGAATGGGGTGCTGGGGGTGCTGAAGACCAGGTCCGCCATCAATTCCATAAAATGTTTCACTGGTTAATACAAACACACACAGACACACACACACACACACACATGCACATGATGCAGTGAAAAGCTAGAAGATTCCCACAAGTCTTATGATTTTTTTTCCCGGTCTTCTGCATCCCAGACCAATATAATCAACTAGCAAAGAAATTCTAAGTAATGCCAAGTTGTCTGGTTTTATTTAATGAAGAACCTCTCCAAGAATGCTGTCAGCATGCTGCCTTTCACAGATAAGTAAATATTTATGGCTCCTTGCATGTTAGTTTCGGCAGAGACCAAGACCAAAAATAATTTGCCCTTGTTCACTCGACTTCCTTTCTTAAATGTACAAAGTAAGGCTATGGTTTTCCTCAGTGTATTCTTGTTCATGGCTCACCTAAGAAGATGCCTTTTGGACTGACCTAGGATCCAGCTATCAAAATCCTGCTCACAACTACTCAAGGCCTAGTTCAAACTCCAGCCCCCCATATCTCCTTTTTCAACCCCATCCAAAGAGGGACAAGTCGTTGAACAGTTGATATCTTTCTGCTGTGAAGAGCACTTTCAAAGACTTAATCCTCAAGAGAAAAGTGGGCAAATAAACAATGCACGAGAAAAGAAATACACATACACAAGAGACATATGGAAATGTATTCAACCTCCACCATAAAAGAAATTCCCATTTTAAATATTTTGATCTATCAAACAAACAGCTTTGCAGAGGCTATCTCTTATTTGGAAATCTAGGCTGTCACTCTCCCACAAAGCTCACAGAGCCAACCTTACTTGGGGGACAAATATTTCGAAATAAAGGGGCCTCACTCCCTAGGACTTTCTCTTCTAGGACTTCACCATAAAGAAATATCCAGAGGGCACCCAGTGATCCATGGTAAAAAAAACACTGGCCACAACTTCACTGGTAATGTGAAAAAATCAGAAGCAACTTCATGTTTGCCATAAAGGAAATGGTCAAACAATATGATGCGTCTGTCAAAAGACAAAACTGCAATTGACCCTTGAACAACATGGGTTTGAATTTCTTGGGTCCGCTTACATTCAGATTTTCTTCCACCTCGCCATCCAAGACAGCAAGACCAACCCCTCCTCTTCCTCCTCCTCCTCAGCCTACTCAATGGAAAGATGATGGGGATGAAAACCTTTGTGATAAACCATTTCCACTTACTGAACAGCAAATGCATTTTCTTTTCCTTATGACTTTTCAAATAACATTTTTGCTCTAGCATACTTTATTGTAAGCATACAGCATGTAATACATGTAACATTAAAAATATGTATTAAGTGACTGTTTACGTTATTGGAAGGAGTCCAGTCAGCAGTAAGTACTAGCAGCTAAGTTTTGGGGAAGTCAAAATTGTATGTAGAGTTTCAAATGCGTAATGGGTGGGTGGAGAAGAGTGGGCATCCGTAACCCCCCGGGGTATTCAAGAGACAACAGCACAACAAATGAGTTTAAAGCGCTCAATTCGCTTTATTTGCAATTCTAGAATCAGGCAACACCTTTTTCCAAAACACAGAATGAGTGATCCAGTGAGCCCTGCAGAATTTGCTTTATTAACAGAGAAGGCTGAAGAAAGCAGAAACAAAGAACAAAGAGAGGATTCGTTACTTTTAGACAGAACAATAGAAAAATAACTGATTCATTAATATCGGGTTACTGCAGGCTTCCTTTTTTGTGTGAGGATTAAAGCAGAGGGAACTTCATTATCATGCGGATTGAGGATTGAAACAGACCTGTTTGGGAAAGTGGCTGTTATCTCTCTCCCGATTTCTGAGAAGGTCAGATAACAACTGAGTTTAGTTTTGGTGACTGGGAAACTGAAACAGATCCAACACTTCCTTAGACAGTGCTTTCAGATAAACATAGATACTAACTCTTCTGCTCTCAAAGCCTGCAACTTGCATTTGTTTTCTGTTTTGTTTTGTTTTTTAAATTTTATCTTACTTTATGTTCCAGGATACATGTGCAGAACGTGCAGGTTTGTGACATAAGTAAATGTGTGCCATGGTGGTTTGCGGCACCTATCAACCTGTCATCTAGGTATTAAACCCCACGTGCATTAGATATTTGTCCTCATGCTCTCCCTCCCCTCGCCCCCCTAACAGGCCCTGGGTGTGCTTTTCCCCTCCCTGTGTCCATATTTTCTCATTGTTGAGCTCCCTCTTATAGGTGAGAACATGCGGAGTTTTGTTTTCTGTTCCTGTTGTAGTTAGCTGAGGATAAAGGCTTCCAGCTTTATCCATGTCCCCACAAAGGACATGTTCTCATTCCTTTTTATGGCTGCATAGTGTTCCATGGTGTGTATGTACCATATTTTCTTTATCCAGTCTATCACTGATGGGCATTTGGGTCGGTTCCATGCCTTTGCTATTGTGAATAGTGCTGCAGTGAACATACGTGTGCATGTGTCTTTGTAAAATAATGATTTATATTCCTTTGAGTTTATACCCAGTCATGGGATTTCTGGGTCAAATGGTATTTCTGGTCATTTGTTTTATCTGAATTCCTTCCTCAGGAAAATACTCCCAGACCCCTCAAAAAGTAGGAAAGAATTGAAACTCACCAGATCACCACATCCAGACAAGGAGATGCCAGACCCCTCACTCATCATGATTGCTTCCTCACCATTCCCTGGTCCCTGTTTTCCAACACATGTTACATTTCTTCCCTGCTATATAAGTCCCTAATTTTAGACCAGCCAGGGAGAGGAATTGGAGACTGACCTCCCATCTCCACGGCTGCGACACCCGATTAAAGCCTTCTCCCTTGGCAATAATTGTTTTCTCAGTAATTGGCTTTCTATGTGGTGAGAAGCAGGGCCTAGACAGAACCCCTGGTGTTTCAGTAACAGCATGTTAGCATGGGGAACTCCATTTTGATTTTTAGTCTGCTCTGTGGAAGCCTAGTGCAGAAGCTTAGTAGAAAACAATAGCCTCCTGTAACTTTTATTTAACACATCTATAAAATGCAACTCTGTGAATTCTTAAAATTGAACCAAAAAAAGTCTGAAAACCATCAAGGACATAGAAAATGTTTACAATATGTTAAGGGGGAGGAAAAAAAGGACAGGATATAAAAACTATATGTATAGTTGAATCCCAATTTTGAAAAAATAATAAGACATCTAAATGCCCACAGGCCTGTAAAGAAATGCATAAAAAATTTAACAAGGTTTATCTCTGGATAGCGGGATTACAGGCAGTGTTTATTTTCTGCTTGAAACTTCCCTGTATTTCTGAATGTTCAAAAATAAATTTGTATTACTCCTATATTCAAAAAGCAATGTTTTGCTTTTGTTCTTTACAGGCCCTGAACCCCCACAGCTCTTGCTGTCAGAATGACTTACCGCAAACTGCACGCGACCCCCAGCTCTGCAAGAACTTGTTCTGGCTTCTGCTTCTGGCTCAGCCTCCTGAAGGCCAGGAATCAAGGCTTCTCCTCCTTTGCTCCTCACCCAAGGTCTACAGGCTCAGCTCTTCTTGCTGTTCTTTAGATTCAAGGGGTACTTGTGCAGATTTGTTACATGGGTATATTGTGTGATGCTGATGATTGGTGTACAAGTGATTCTACCACCCAGATAGTGAGCATAGTACCGAATAGGTAGTTTTTCAGCCTTTACTCCCTCCTTCCCTTCTAGGAATCCTCAGTAGTCTGTTTTCCATCTTTGTGCCCATGAGTACCCAATGTTCAGCTCCCACTTATAAGTGAGAACATGTGACATTTGCTTTTCTGTTTCTGAGTTAATTTACCTAGAATAATGGCCTCTACCTGCATCCATGTTGCTGCAAAGGACAGGATTTCATTCTTTTTTGTGGCTATGTAGTATTTCATGGTGTAAATGTGCCACATTTTCTTTATCCAATCCACTGCGGGTGAGCACCTGGGCTGGTTCCATGTAGCTGCTATTGTGAATAGCACTGCCATGTACCTACGTGAGCAGGTTCATCTTTTTAGTTCAGTTCCTTATTTTTGATGTTTGCCCTCAGTTGCCCACACTCTGGCCACTTAGCTCATACCAACAAACCCCAGAGAAGGTGTCTTGTTTCTGAGGAGTTAGAGGGCAGGAATAGGGAAAGGAAGAAAGAGGAAGTAAGAGGTGTGAGAAATTCTCCTTGGTCATGATAGAAAGCTGTAGAATCAGCTTGGGCGCACGTTTCATTTACAGGAATTTCTTTTTGGGGGGTTATATATCCAACTTTATTTTTTATGATAATCTTTGTATAAATGTATGGGGTGCATGTACAATCATGTTACATGCATAGATTGTGCAGTGGTGAAGTCGGGGCTTTAGAGGATCCATCACCTAAATAACACGCATAGTACTCAATGAGTAATTTCTCATCATCCACCTCCTTCCACCCCGCCCCCTTCTGAGTCTCCATTGTCTACCATTCCACACTGTGCATCCACATGTACACATTATTTAGCTCCCACATATCAGTGAGAACATGCAATATTTGTTTTTTTGTTTCTGGCTTGTTTCACTTAAGGTAATGACCTCCAGTCCCATCCATATTGCTGCAAAAGAAATGATTTTAGTTTCTTTTCTACGGCTTAATAACATTCCATTGTGTATATGTACCATACTTTTTCTGCCCATTTGTTGATGAACACTGGGTTAAATAGTACTACAATAAACATAAAAGTGCAGGTATCTTTTTTATTTAATGATTTCTTTTTACAGAAATTTCTTGATAGTCAGCTGTCATAAGATTGAGAGATGGGGTGATGCTGTGGCCTGCAGTTCCATCTGTGAGCCTCTGCCTTGGCTGGCCTAAAAAGGAAGATGAGGATTTTCAGGCCAGGCATGGTGGCTCACAACTGTAATCGCAGAACTTTGGGAGGCCAAGGCAGGTGGATCACCTGAGGTCGAGAGTTCAAGACCAGCCTGGCCAACATGGTGAAACCTCATCTCTATTAAAAATACAAAAATTAGCCAGGTGTGGTGGCAGGCACCTGTAATCCCAGCTACTCGGGAGGTCAAGGCAGGAGAACCACTTGAACCCAGGAGGTGGAAGTTGCAGTGAGCTGAGATCACGCCACTGCACTCCAGCCTGGGAGACAGAGTGAGACTCTGTCAAAAAAGAGGAAGAAGAAGAAGAGGAAGAGGAAGAGGAAGAAGAAGAAGAAGAGGAGGAGGAGGAGGAGGAGGAAGAGGAGGAGGAGGGGAGGAGGATGGGGGAGGAGGAAGAGGAAGGCAGATGAGGAAGAGGAGGGAGGAAGGACCCTGTGAATGTGCCATTTTGTTTGGTCCTGAAGTGTGTACTTTCCCCATCTTGTCCGTTTCCTGGGAAGACTGTCAGTGCCCCTGATGCCCTGCCCCTCCCTCACAGTCTTCCTGCCATTCTCCCACCCTGGCCAGCAGTGGGAGCATGCCCCAAGCAGCAGGGGGGTGGGTCCTCCCACCATCATAGCCATTGCCGGCCTGAGATGACAGATGCCATTATGGAAGGGACAGAAGAGCTTCCATCTAACCGCTCCCACTGACCTCACCATCCGTGATGCAGATGTACTTGTCACATCATAAACGCTTGGCACCCATTGGCTCTTCCCCAAATGGCCGTCAGAATTGCAGTTTCAACCTCCAGGAGCTCTCCGATGGGCACAGGCTCCACCTACGGCTGGTTTGGAATGGCAAATCCATCACTCTCTCTTTGCCTGTAAAATGCCAAGGAGACTGATCTAAGCAGGTGAGTTCCCACCGATGGCCTGCTGTATACCTGAAGGAACACAGATGGCATTTGCAGGAAGATGACATCTCACCATCCCCATCTGAGCAAAGTCTGCCCATCAAACAACCAAAGGACAGCAAGTCTCCCACATAGTGTAAAATGACTTGCAGTGCTTCTCTTCCCCAAGGCCAGCCCCAGCTCTCAGACGTCCAGTCCCAACAAGTCCTTTTTTGCAGAGGAGGCTCACCCTGGAACACGGCTTTCCCAAGGGGAGACAGGAACGGATGTTGACTTCATCCCAGCAGCTTCTGACACCATGCCACTGTCTTTCAACTTTCTCCACCAACAGGGTCAGACTGTTGACTGGCCTCAAGTGCAGTTAGCCTGACACGGCTAGCAGCCTCAAAACAAATTAAATGAGGCAGGGATGCCGTGCAGTGATGTTCCATTATGTCCCCTCTGCTTCCACACGTGATTCACACTATCACTTTTAGAAGGTGAAGCATCTTATTGAATCAACACCTAATCTGCGCACAGTGTCACAGAGGAGGGGCGAGGGGACAGCGGGAGCATTTTCCCTGATCCTTTTCTTTCCTGAAGACCTCGCTGGAGACAGGCTGGGTGAGGGCGAGGATGAATTGTGAGGAACCCTGACCCTGTTTCAGGTAAGCTTCTGATTTACTGTTCACTGTGCTTTCTAACGAATAATTTTTATATAATAATGCCACCAGTAAGCACCAAACCCTTCTTCTTGGGAATGCAATTAAGGGAAAAATTAGCAATAAATTGTTTTCAGTACTTAACCCAGCTCCAAATTTATGGCTGCTGGAATTTATTGTTTCGGGGGCCTGAAAAATGGCGATTAATTTTATCCCATTTCCTGCCATTCACCCTCAAAACTGAAATGTAAATAAGGAACTGTTTTCGGCCTCGAATTTTCCTGCCTGTTACAAACCTCAAACTACAGCTCTACAGACAGCTACCTCTGAAGGCTCCTGAAGCTTAGAAACAGAGAGGAAAACATCCCTTTATCTGCAAGTGTCTCCTCTACTTCTTCCACCGCTGCAATTGCTGGAAGCTCCACGAGTGCCCTCGGTGCACAGATGTGCTTTACAACAGAGTGACTGTAAATGAGAAAACACTAAGTTAGGCTCTGACGGCCAATGCTGGATGTATCAGTTTGCCCTATAAATAAGCACTGATCACCTCCATTTTATTGAACTCATTTTCCAGGCAAGCAAAGACCACAAGATTCTTCTGCACATTTTCTCTTTACACCCTCTAGTACTGCTGCTACCGTCAGCTCCGACAGATTTATAGCCCATTCATTCATGGGAACAAAAACCCTGCCACGGCTGGTCATGGGACACGCAATAGCAGTTAGTTCAAAAGATAACAGCTGCAATACCTCACCTCTCCATTCAGCACTGCAGACCCAGCACTACTTCGGAGGTAATAAATGCTTCTTGTTGGTGTGCTTTGAGTCATAATCCTGGAATAACTGTGGTCGGCCTCACCCCGGGCCCCGCCCCTAGGGAAACTGCTTTCTGCCACTCCCCAACACCTACGCCGCACCTTCACTCCAGCCCCTTTCTGCCAGAAAAGAAGGGGGGAGGCGGTTTGAAGGCAGCCCACTGCGTAACCAAAAAGTAGACCCCGTCTCCTTTTTCCAGTCCACCCAACACAAGCTGGGTTGCTGAACCTTTACAACTCAAGTAATTAGGCAACGCTGAGAAGCCGAGCTTCCTCGTGGTAAGTGGCAATGTGGGTATATGCATTCTCCTTGCAAACTGATCGGAAACAGAGGCTAGGGCATAAGCCCTGTCCCAACAAGAGGAGGCAGCTGGTCTGACTAGTCCACCACCATCTTCAGAGCTTGGACACACACAACCAGCATGTATTAAAAGAATCCATGATTTTTTTTTTTAAAGTAGTGAATGACCTGGGGAGGAACAGAGGATCTGTTCCACTCGCCTCACTCAGAGCAGGAACAGGTTTAATGCAAGAAGCAACACAGTGGTGAAGCGTTCTCCCTCATTTGGAAGTCAGCCTTTCCACCCACAGGCCTGTTTACTCCTCTGTAAAATCGGGCTGTTAACTCTACCTATTCTACCAACAAATCAGGGATTTGTTGCTAGAATTAAACATAAAAAGTAAATACCTTTAAAAATTTAGCACCATGCCAACCAAGTACTATGTGTTATCAAATAAATTAATTAATTTAGTTGAAGAAATCAGGTATGCATACAAGAAACTTTAAGAAAGATCACTAGAAGACAAGGTCATTGACGATCAAACTTTAGGGAAATGCTTCCATTTTTGAAACCCTCCAACAAGACACAGACACCTGCTCCCACCTCTACCTCCACCAATGCTCTGTGGCCTATATTTTGCAGATATGTGTTATTGTCGCTGTTAGTCTGATGTCCCGACAATCAAACTGCAAAGAGAAAAAGGCCAGTCATGCAGAAATCCAAGAGCCTTGCCTCTGGGATCTGCCCACCCTAGCTATGGGTCCAGGTGGGAGATGGGGCATGGAGATATGGCTGACCCAGGTCAGGTAGTTGAAATGGAAGTTGAGAGCCTCCAGGCTGCAGAAGGCACCAGAGAGAGAAGCCAAAGTCAAACTCCCCATGAAGACGCACAGTTTGGTGGGGAAAGAGAAGGCTGTGAAACGCATAGAACATGACACTGGGCATCAGTTGCTATCAGTGCCTTCCTCCCTAATCAATCAGCTTTTATTGTGATGCCTCTAGCTCCACTCATAAGGCCTCAGCTCATAAGGCCGGAAAGCCGCTTCGGCAGCAGTTTAAAACGTTTCCAGTTTAATAATCCCTGCTAATTGAAAGCAGCTCAGAAAAGGGGGTTGGAAGCAAACCAGCACCGTTTATGGCAACACTGCTGTTCCTAGGGGAAAGAAAATAACCTTTGATGCTGCAGGGGGAACCTGCCTCCCTGTCCCCAAACAAACTAATTCCCACAACTGTCTTCTTTGGCACCAGAGCTGTTTCTTCTTATGTTTTAATTGTAGAATGTTATAGCAGCAGAATTGCTGTGAAACCTGTTTTTAATCTGCGGAAAGTTAACCACCCCCCTGCTGTAAAAACTGGATTTTTTTTTTCTTCAACCGAGAATTACATTCATTTTTATAACTGTTCTTTCCTTTCAAATTGCCTAATATGACAAATGCTGGACAACCTTACAGTTCATCTGGTAAAGAGTGTCTTTATGAGTTGAGGATTCAATGCTTTAATGGAGAAATTGCTTGATTTAAGTCAATCATGTCACCTTCACCCTTGCAATCATATTTATTTCAGACGTCCGCTGACCTAACCTGCAGAGCAAAACTAAAAGCACGTTTACATTTTTGAGCTCAGATATTTGGTTCAAATGCTGTACAAATAGGTCATAATGAAAAGTAACTTTAGCACATGGCAAAGGTACCATTTAAGTACACTTATGACCGTTTGTACACAAACACAATTATTCCAGTATTGTAATTTAAATGGATAAAAGACAGATCTTAGCACAAAACCCTCCATCCTGGTTTCCTGGAACTCCCTGGCAGAGCTACAGTTGGGGACATGGACATAGAAGAAGGATGTCATGTGTCTGATGTACCATGAATCAGCCGGGTTCAACCTTCACCCCTTGGATCCATGCAAACCTACCCTAGAAGGTGGATCCAGACACCTAGATCTTTTTTTTTTTTTGTATTTTTTTTTATTTTTGTGGAAACACAGCGGATGTATATGTTTATGGGGTATATGAGATATTTTTGGTACAGGCACGTAATGCATGATAATCATATAATGGAAAACCCATCCCCTCAAGTATTTATCCTTTGTGTTACAAACAATCCAGTTATACTCTTTTAGTTATTTTTAAGTGTACAATTAAATTATTATTGATAGGTCGGACAAATACAGCCTGGGTGACGAGATCTGGCTGTGTCCCCACCCAAATCTCATCTTGAATTACAGTTCCCATAATTCTTACATGTTATGGGAGGGACACACTGAGAGATAACTCAATCATGGGGGTGGTTTCCCTTATAGTGTTCTCGTGGTAGTGAATAAGTCTCACAAGATCTGACGTTTTTTTAAGGGGAAATCCCTTTCATTTGGCTTTCATTCTCTTCTCTCTTGTCTGCTGCCATGTAAGACGTGCCTTTTGCCTTCCACCATGATTGTGAGGCCTCCCCAGCCATGTGGAACTGTGAGTCCATTAAACCTCTTTTTCTTTATAAATTGCCCAGTCTCGGGTATGTCTTTATGAGCAGCATGAATACAGACTAATACACTGGGCATCCACCTGTGCCACAAGACGATGGCTTTGTATTGAGAGACATGATATGTAAGTAACAGAGGTGTAAATCTGAGTATTCCTCCTCCCCTCCCAGAAAGACTTGAAACATGGAACAGGAGGGCACTGAGCTTTCTAGGGTGGTTGCCAGATGTGTTGATTAGTGAATTAAACAAGGCTACATTCACAGGAAGGCGATGTCCAGCACTGAGAGGTTCCCCCCCATCCAGGCTGGGGTAGTTACTTTTGCAGGGAAACAAACCAGCTGGAGTATGCCTGGGAACGAGCAAACAGGACAGTGAGAAGTTTTCCAAGTGTCATAGCTGAACAACAGGGGAAGAAACTGGAGAAGAGAGAACTCTAGGAAATAGGCTTTCTGTCTACAAATCCCCCTGGTTAACCATTCCGGAACCAGCCCTTGCTGCCTGCTGGAGCTGAGATGAAAGCTTTGCACAGGAGCTCCCTCATGCCTCACTGCATTTTCAGTTGAAGATAAGCAGGACCATGGTCTTCAGGTGACCGATGAGAAACTGAGACTTTGGGAGGGTCAATGACTCGCCCAGGATCATCTGCTATGACATGGTGGAACAACAGTTCATACCCAGCATCTTGTTTTGATTCTCCAATGTCACCTGGGGTCAGGAGTTCAAGACCAGCCTGGCCAACGTGGTAAAACCCCACCTCTACTAAAAATACAAAAATTAGCCGGATGTGATGGCTCACACCTGTAATCCCAGCTGCTCAGGAGGCTGAGGCAGGAGAATTGCTTAAACTCAGGTGGTGAAGGTTGCAGTGAGCCAAGATCATGCCACTACATTCCAGCCTGGGTGACAGAGTGACTTGGTCTCAAAGAAATAAAAGAAAATTGCTCAGGAGACACAGCCAGTGGGAACAAAACCAGAATTGTTTTTAAAATTTAATAGAGCCAGGATCTTGCTATGCTGCCCGGGCTGGTCTCGAACTCCCATGCTCAAGCAAGCCACCTACCTCAGCCTCCCAAAGTGCTGGGATTATAGATATGAGCCACCATGCCAGGCAAAAATCCGAATTTTTATACTAGGTAATTTGACTCCATAACTTGTGGTCCCAGCCACGGTGCTGTGCTGCTGCTTCCGTGTATATATTTATGAACCAGTTTGTCTTGAGGAATTAAGAACCCAGGTGTGCCATTCATTGTGTGTAGCAAGAAGCTTGTTGCTGTTTTATCACTGAATCATCCCAACAATCCAATGAAGTTGAAATATTTGTCCCACATATCAGAGGGGAGATTGAAGCACAGAAACTTGACCAGACCCTACTGCTAATAAACTCGGAACTGGGATCTGCCTGAGTCCCTCTGTTCTCCCGAGGATGAGGATCTGCTATCGAAGGATGTTCACCAAGGTAGGTCTTGGGCTTAGAAGGTGACCCAGCCCCCTCTGGAGCCTCCTTCCCAGCCAAGTCTGGCCTGCAGTCATTTGTCTCCATCAGGCACAGCCATTGTTCTCCAAACTTCCTGGATCCCTCTTCCTAAAACAAACACCTCCAGTTCCAAGGAAGCCCTCACTTTGGAGAGAACAGGAAGGCACGGTTTCATCTTTGGCACTTCTCAGGCAATACTTTCTCACTGTCCAAGGGCAAAAATAAGGTGGATATAACCCAAAAAAGGGACATAGTGCTCTGAGAATTTAGCGTAGCTTGGAGAGACCTGGGAATAGGTATGCATACACGCACACACACACACAAATACACACACACACACATGCACACACACACAGAGTTTCCTATGTTCCAAAACAAACCAAACTTTATGCTTTCACCTGGTACCCTGCAGCCCTGGAGTTTTCTCACTTTCAACCTCAGACCCAAAGAGGAACAAAGAGAAAGGGAAAGAAAATGACTTTCAGTTGAGTCCGTTTGACCCTGATCCATCCAGAGGAGATAATGAGGGCATGACAAATTCGTGGCCAGACAGGGACAATGATAGCACCTAATTCTCTATGTAGAGCTACCCTCCACTCAGGGAACTCTCTGCCAGTCTCTTTTTTTTTTTTTTTTTTTTTTTTTGAGACAGTCTCGCTCCATCGCCCAGGCTAGAGTGCAGTGACACGATCTCAGCTCACTGCAACCTCCGCCTCCTGGATTCAAGTGATTCTCCTGCCTCAGCCTGGGGACTACAGGTGCCCGCCACCATGCCTGGATAATTTTTTTTTTTTTTTTAGTAGAGACGGGGTTTCACCATGTTGACCAGGCTTGTCTCGAACTCCTGACCTCAAGTGGTCCACCTGCCTTGGCCTCCCAAAGTGCTGGGATTACAGGTGTGAGCCACCATGCCTGGCCTCTGCTACAAGTCTTGAAGCTTAGTTTCTTTGTTACACACTATCAAAACACTGAGAGCACACACATATTCTAGAAGGTTGACATCATTAAATACCTCTCTTCTTCTGTCATGGTGGCAAAAAGAGGAGGATATGCTTCCCTTTTACTCGGGGCTGCCACAGCAAACAAGAAACAGACGCTCTTCAACATGGGGGAAATCCCCTGCCTGAGGAGCCTCTCGTTGTGGGTCACAGCAGCTAAATTTGGGGCCAGGTATGGTGAAGCATTCCTGTAGTCCCAGCTACTTGTGAGGCTGAGGAAGGAAGATCACTTAAGGCGAGAGTTTGAGGCTGCAGTAAGCTGTGATCCAGCCTGGGGGACAGAGCAAGACTGTCTCAAAAAAAATAAAATAAAATAGAATGTTACAAAATAAGTAAATAAAAATGAGTTTTAGGCTGGGCATGGTGGCTCACATCTGTAATCTCAGCACTTTGGGAAGCCAAGGCAGGCAGATCACTTGAGGTCAGGAGTTCGAGACCAGGCTGGCCAATATGATGAAACTCCATCTCTACCAAAAAAAATACAAAAATTAGCCAGGTGTGGTGGTGCACCCCGGTAGTCCCAGGTACTCAAGAGGCTGAGGCAGGAGAATCTCTTGAACCCGGGAAGCAGAGGTTGCAGTGAACCGAGATTGCAGCACTGCACTACTCCAGCCTGGGTGACAGAGTGAGACCCTGTATCAAAAATAATAGCAATAATAATAATAATAAGAGTTTTAATAAAATAAGTTAATTTGGCAAAGGAAAGCAACTGTCAATCTAGACTTTTCCCTCCCCACTTTGACTGGGCCTGAAATATCTACATAGGCATACCACACTCTCTCAGAACCCCCTACTGGATAACCCTCTGACCTCCCCCATGTGGGAGAGAAAAAACAGAGAGATCACAAGACAGGTGGAAATATGTAGCCGTTCAAGATGCATACATAAATCTGCACAATTAGAGCAAACATCACATTATATGGCAGAGTTAGTGCAAGAAACAGGAAACAAGTGCAAAGATGCTCTAAGTGTGTCCTTCCAAGACATTTCAACTACGAAACTCTGGCAGGTAGTATAAAGGAGAAAAATCTAAAAATAGTGCTTTCGGAGTGAGAAATATGATTGACAAATTTGTAAATGGAGAATTAGATGACAAGCTCAAGAGACAGTACCAGGACTCGAAGATAAATGCAAATGAGAAAGAAATACGAAACAGCAGGTGAGGCGGGCAGATCACGAGGTCAGGAGATCGAGACCATCCTGGCTAACACGGTGACACCCCGTCTCTACTTAAAATACAAAAAATTAGCCGGGAGTGGTGGCGGGCACCTGTAGTCCCAGCTACTCGGGAGGCTGAGGCAGGAGAATGGCGCGAACCCGGGAGGCGGAGCTTGCAGTGAGCCAAGATGGCGCCACTGCCCTCAAGCCTGGGCGTCAGAGCAAGACTCCATCTCAAAAAGAAAAAAAGAAAGAAAAGAAATAGCAGGCACTTATCCTGGACGTAACAGTGGCTTAAAAGGAAGGAAAAGAAGAGTGGAAAAGCAATAATTAAGAGGAAAACAAAAATCTTCCTTAGAGCACATGAATAGGGAAGTCTTCAAGGTAGGAAAGGATCTCTGGGAAAAAAATCGTCACCCAGAAGGAACTGATACAGGCTGTGCTTCAACTTCACACAAAATGACAAAAGCCCTATAAGGAACTAAGCACCAAATGTAAATGAGCTGGAAACGTCTATTAAAAGACTTAGTTTGGGTCAAAAACAAAATCCAGCTTAGAGCTATTATAAAGGAACACACCTATAATAAAATGTTCCAAAAAGCTTTAAAAATTTATGCATTTATTCATTCAACAAATAAATATTGAGTTTTCTTCCAGTGCCAAATAAAGTGATGGGCAACGACTTACCAGGCAAACACAAACAAAAATAAATCAGAGACGATAATATTAATATTTAACAAGGTAGAGATTAAAGCAAAATGGTCAAAGTGAACATTTTTCTCTTGATCTTTGCCAGGTATACAGAGAAGAAAAAGAAGATTTGACCAATATTATTAACAAAATTGAATATATAGATATGGTATGTTTACACATATATACATATACATATACAAACCATATACCCAAAGGTCTAATACAGTATTTGAACAAAATACATTTGAGTAGTATTATTAATAAACTTGAATACACACACACACATACAAACCTTTCAAACCTATACTCAAAAGTCTAATATAGTAGTCACTAACCATGAGTGCCTATTTAAATTTGAATTTTAACTAATTAAAATTAAAGTAAATAATCAGTTCTTTGGACTCACTAGCCATGTTTTCTGAGTCTAGTGGGTACTCCATCAGTCAGGGTGGATATATAACATTTCTACCATCACAGGCAGTTCTGCTGGACCGTGCTGCATACAGAAGGCAGTTTTTAAAATGCTGCATAGCATCTACAAAATGTTCCTGTAATATAATATGCACAAAAGAAGGATAAACTTTTTAAAAATGTAATTGAGATCAGTAATTAGAAATCAGGATCTTAGCACAAGGCGTGCTCATTGTTAGTAGCGTGTCACTGTTTCTAGGACCTCTCAGCAGACAGCTGGGAAACACGTGCACACATACACACACACATTAAATAGGTATTAATATTTACTTCTGTAGCTATACATGATGATAGATGATAGATAGATAGATAGATAGATAGATAGATAGATAGATAGATGATAGATAGATAGATATCAAAAACCATGAGTTCATCTTCCCCTTTTGATTCCAATTCAGCACAACAAGGTATATTTCTTTTTTAATTTTTTTTATTTTTAGTTTTTGAGATGGAGTCTCACTCTGTCACCCAGGCTGAAGAGCAGTGGTGCAATCTCGGCTCAATGTAACCTCCGCCTCCTGGGTTCAAGCGATTCTCCCATCTCAGCCTCCAGAGCAGTGGGACTACAGGCATGTGCCACGATGCCCAGCTAACACCCAGTACATTTCTAACCTCCTCCTCTGCATATATCCCCATAGTGAGAAACTCAGTTCCCATTATCCTCAATACATGGATTCACTTACTCATCCTAGAAGTCACAGAAGGTGGGTTCAAAATTCCAACCCATTACCATTGCAGGAAGGAAACCAACTAGAAGCAACACCAATGAGGAATCTGCATTTGTTTACCACTGGTTGGTTGCTCAGTTAGTTGGTTGGTTAATTGGTTGGTTCCAGGTAGGGCTCCTTGGAGAAATAACTGAACTGGGGCCGGGAAAGTCCAAAATGACCCTGAAACAGCTTTCTGTGTCAGAAATTAAGGAAGCGCTCAAAGACTCATACGGATTTGTCAAAAGGAGACAAGAACCAGATTGAAGGAATCCCAACTGCCAAATCTAGGACAATTTGAACATCAAGACACATTCTTAGAGGCAGAAGGATCACTTGAGGCCAGGAGTATGTATGAGACCAGCCTGGGCAACACAGCAAGACCCCATGGGCAACATAGCAAGACCCCGTCACCACACAAAAATTTTTTAAGTTAGCCAGGCATAGTGGAACACACCAGTAGTCCCAACTGCTCAGGAGGCTAAGGTGGCAGGGTGGCTTGAGTCTGGGAGTTCAAGGCTGCAGTGAGCCTTGATCATACCAGTGCACTTCAGCCTGGGTGATAGAGGGAGACCCTGTTTGTAAAAAAAAAAAAAAAAAAGTATCTTTAATGTAATGATGGTAATGTATTATAACCCATTGAATAAATTAAGAGTTCATGTGTCCATACTGATATAAATAAGTAAATGGTTTTTTAAATTAAGTAAGTGGGGAGAAAAAGCTCTTCCCTACAGTAGAATGCTCACTGATAATATAGAATGAACACTGAGGTTATAAAACCATCAGTGTATGGTAAAACTAGTGGGTGAAAATCTGATGAAGAATATTTACATGGTGCAAAAGTATCTTTCCACAATTAATTACTAGTTACAAAGGAGAAAACAGTAACTTTACAGTGGAGGAGGCAGATACGCACCATGTTAACCAAGTGATCCGAGTTAGCAGCACCAGTATCTCAAGAAACCAAGTTCTGTGCCTCTTCGTAAGATGCACTCAGAAAGGTACGATGTCACTTGTGGGGTATTCCTGTTAGAAGTACATAAACTGAATCTATAAATGAAGAATCATGAAACACACCCAAATTAGTAACTGTTCCAGATTAACGATGGCTAAAGAGACAGGACAACTGAATGCAATTCTTGATCCTGGGCCAGATACTGCAAGGGAAAAAATAATAACTAGAAAGGACAATATTGGGACAATTGACAAAATTTGAAAATGGATTATGTTTGCTTTGAACAATGGACTGGGAGAATCTCCAAGTTTCTCTTTCCTCTGAAACAAATGGCACAGGGATTGTCCATGCCTTGATGTTTGGAAGAAATTAAGCTTAAAACTTTAATCTGGTGTCTTGTTTTTGGAAGCAGTCCTTTGACAGTCTTTCCACTTCTTCTATGTTTGTTAGTAGTAGTATCTTTAGATTTTTCAATATTTCTTTTGTTGACAATATTGGCAATCCATATATTTCCAAGAAATTTGCAAATTTAGTTAATAGTACCATATCAATGTCAAATTTCCTGATTTGAGTAACTGAGCTGTGGTTATGTAAGAGAATGCCTTCTGTTTATTAGTAGTGCTATCTTTAGGTTTTTTAATATTTCTTTTGTTGGCAGTTTTGGTAGTCCACATATTTCCAAGAAATTTGTGAATTTAGATAATAGTGCCATATCAATGTCAAATTTCCTGATTTGGGTAACTGAGCTGTGGATACATAAGAGATATGCCCTCTGTTTATTAGTAGGAGTATCTTTAGATTTTTCAATATTTGTTTTCTTGACAATTTTGGTAACGCATATATTTCCAAGAAATTTGCAAATTTAGATAATAGTACCATATCAATGTTAAATTTCCTGATTTGGGTAACAGCTGTGGTTACGTAGAACGCCCTCATTCTTAGGAAATAGCAATTAAGTATTTAGAGGTAAAGGGGAATGATGCTTCCAGTCTATTCTCAAAAGGTTTAAAAAAAATATTAGTATACATAATAATGTATACTAAATATTAGCATGTGCATATTAATATATGTACAGAAAGAAAGAGAGAGAACATAAATGGGGCAAATTTACACAATTGATAAGGGATATGTGGGAGTCCATAAACTATTCCTATGACTTTATGTAAGATGGAAATAATGACAATAAAAAGTTACTGAAAATTTTAAAATGATTGACAGTTTGATTTTTTTAAGTTAAACTATTAAATAAATTCAAGGATGAATTTCTCAAAACAAATCCCAGTCAAGTCTAATCAAGAGGATAAAAGAAAAAAAAAATCTCTGCTGTGGCAGGATGGTGTCATCCTTATAAAAGAGTATGATAACTCCATAACAATACTTTTTTAAGTAAATTCCAGACTGTATTTAGATGTCACCCATTTTTCAACTAATGTCCTTTCTCTGAACCAGAATCTTATGCAAGATGCCCCAGTTCATTTAGTCACCGTGTCTCCTCAGTCTCCTCTGATCTGCGACAGTTTCTCAGTCCTGCCTTGGCAGTTTAGAGGAATACTGGCCTGGTATTGTGGAGAATGTCCCTCAATTTCACACCCACAGTTTTTAAACTCTGAATAAGACTTGCAAATTTCTTGGAAACATATGGGTTTCCAAAACTGTCAATAAAAGAAATATTTAAAAATCTAGGATAATAATACTACTAATAATAAACATAGAAGAAGTGGATAGACTGTCAAAGGACTGCTTCCAAAAACAAGACACTAGATTAAAGTTTTAAGGGCAATTTCTTCCAAATGCCTATGAACACCAAATCCCTAAAGCATTTGTTTCAGAGGAAAGAGAAACTTGGAGATTCTCCCAGTCCATTGTTCAAAGCAAGCATAATCTTGACATCCAAACTTCCCAAATATAACAAAAAATAAAAACCTATGAACTAAACTCATTTTGTGAATATATAGACATAAACATCCCAAATAAAATATTACAACTCAGATCCAACAAGATTAAGATTTTCTGCCCAAATGCAAAATACTTCAACATTAAAAACATCCATTAACTATAATTCATTTCATCAAAAAGTCGAAGAAGGAAAATCACATAGTCATCTTGATTGATGCTGAAAGGTATGAATTCAATATTTCCTCCTGATGAAAACTCACTAAATTTAAAATAGAAGCATCTGATCTCAAAACAATACAAAATAGCTACCTCAAACCGCAGACACTGTCACACATGACAGCGAAAAACCAGCATCATTTTCATTCAAGTCAGCAATGGGACAAGGGAATCTATTATCACCATTGACAATATTCTGCCTGTTCTAGGCAATTCAATATAACAAAGATGAAAAAAAATGTGTGACTATTGGAAAGATACGATAATGGTTTTTTGTTTTGTTTTTTTGTTTTTTGGGGTTCTTTTGTTTGTTTGTTTGTTTTGCTATTTCTCAACATGCTTGTTGATCTGGAAAACCCACGAGAATTAGCTGGAAATAAAAATTAGAAAAATCAAGAAAGCACAGTCTGGTGGTGATTTACAGAGTAAAGATGATAGATAATAGATAGATACATAGATACATAGATAGATTCATAGATATATAGATACATAGATGATAGGTAGATAGTAGATGGATACATAGATGTATAGATAGATAAGATGCTTTCCTATTTATTCACAATGGCCAGTGAAAACTAACCGTAATTAATAATGCAAAATAATATCCACAAAACAACTGGAAATCTGAATGCACAGAATAAACTAAACATGAAAGGTCATACATTCCTATTAGAAAAACAAAAAATTAACAGTCTTCAAAGAAGATCTGGATGAATGGAAAGATATATCACATTCTGATAATACTATAAAGATGGCACTTTTTCAATTAATTTACAAATACATTGCGATTTCAATCAAAATCCTTATAGGATGAAAACGTTCATAATATTTTTAAGAAACAAAATAAGTATTAGAAGAGGCTTACCCTATCATATATGAAAATAAATTACAGAACCATGCTGTTAAGACAATATGGAACCCACTCAGAAAAGACAGATGTAAAAGAGCATAAATAAAAATTTATCTGAGAAAAAATAATCAAATAATATACTAAAAATATATTGAGTCCATTTATTATTAAAGAAATGTAACGCAATACAAAATAACATTTTTTGGCTTTCAAATGGGCCGACAGTGGAAAAGAGTGTAAAATGCAATTGCTGATGAAGAAGTAGGAAACTATACACCCCCATACACTCTGAATGTGAGGGCAAATTTCTATAACCTTTTTGGAAAGCAACTTGGAACCATGTAAGAAAAACTTTAAAATGTGGCATAAACTTTGATTTAGGAATTTTATGTTTAAAATTAGAAGCAGTTTTCTATTCTTGTAATGTCCTTGTCTGGCTTTGGTATCAGGGTAAAGCTGGCCTCGTTAAAAGAGTTTGGATTTTCTCCTCTTCAACTTTTTTTTTTTTTTTTTTTTTTTGGAAGGGTTTTTGGAGAACTGGTATTAGTTCTTTAAATGTTGGACAGAGTTCAACCATGAAGCCATCTGGTCCTGGACTTTTCTTTGTTGGTTGATTTTTTATGACTGCTTCAATCTCCTCTCTCGTTATTGGTCTGATCAGATTTTTCTGTTTCTTCATGATTTTGTCTCAGTAGGTTGGACGTCTCTAGGGATGTATCCATTGCTTCTAAGTTAACCAATTTTTTGGCATATAATTTTTTTTTGAGACAGGCTGGAGTGCAGTGTCACCCAGGCTGGAGTGCAGTGATGCAATCATGGCTCATTGCAGCCTCAACTTCCTGGGCTCAAGCCTTGGACTACAGATGCATGCCACCATATCCAGCTAATTTTTATTTTTAATATTTGTAGAGGCACAGTCTCACTGTTACCCAGGCTGGCCTTGAACTCCTGAGCTCAAGTGATCTTCCCACCACAGCCTAACGAAGTGCTGGGATTACAGGCATGAATCACCATACCCAGCCAGCATATAATTATTCTAAATAGTCTCTTATGGCCCTTTGTATTTCTGTGGTGTCCGTTGTGATGTCTCCTCTTTTATTTCTGCTCTCTTTCTCTTGGTTAGTCAAGCTAAAGGTTGGTCAACTTGGTTTATCTTTTCAAAAAACTAAAACTAACCCTTATTTTTATTGCTTTTGCATTGTTTTCTAGTCTCTGTATCATTTATTTCAGTTCTACTATTTATTATTTCTTTGGCTGCTAACATTGGGCTTAGTTTGTTCTTCCTTTTCTATTTCCTTAAGGCATAACAATAAGGTGCTTATTTGCAACTCTTCTTTTTTTGATGTAGGCATTTATTGTTATACACATTCTACTTAGAACTGCTTTGGCTGCATCCCATAAGTTTTGGTATGTTGTATTTCCCTTTTTGTTTCTTTCAAGATATTTTTAAATTTCTCTTCTAATTTCACCATTGACCCGATGTTCAGGGGCATGCTATTTAATTCCCATGTATTTGTGAAATTTCTGAAATTCCTCTTGTAACTAATTTCTAATTTTATAACACTGTGGTCAGAAAAGATACATGACATCATTTCAGCCTTCTTAAATTCGCTAAGATTTGTCTTGTGGCATAACATCTGATCTATCCTGGAGAATGCTCTATGTGCACTTGAGAAGAATGTGGGTTCTGTTGCTATTGGATGAAATCTTCCATGTATTTCTGTTAGATCCACTTGGTCTGAAGTGCCGTAGTAATTTTCTGTCTGGATAATTTGTCCGTTATTGAAAGTGGTCTACTGAAGTCCCCTACTATTATCATGTTGCAATCTATCTCTCCCTTCAGATTCTTTAATATGTGCTTTATATATTTGGATGCTCTACCATTGATGAATGGATAAGAAAAATGTGGCATATATACATGATGGAATACTATTCAACCTTAAAAAATATTCTGTCATTTGTAACAACATGGATAGAATGGCAGAACATTACATTAAGTGAAATAAGCCAAGTATAGTAAGGCAAATACTGCATGCTCTCACTTGCACATGGATTCTGAAACAATTGAACTCATAGAAGCAGAGAGCAGAATGGTGGTTACCAGAGCCTGGGGTTGTGGGAAATGGGGAGATGATAGTCACAGGGTACAAAGCCTCAGCTAGACAAGAGAAAGAGATTTGTTTTTTTATATTAATTGAACATCATGGTAAATATAGCTAATAATTGAGCTCTGTGCATTTCAATATAACTAAAAGAGTACATTTCCAATATTCTTATCACAAAAAATGTTAAATATTTGAGATGATAGATATGTTAATTAGCTTAATTTAATCTTTCCACCTTGTAATCAAAAATCATAACACTGCTTTGTAACCCAAGAAATACATACAACTGTAATTTGTCAATACATAACAAAAATAATTTTTTAAATAAAATAAAATTAGAAGCAACCATCCACTTGACCTCATGGAATACTATGCAACCATTTAAAATTGCATCCTTGAAGGATATACTATTAAGTGGAGAGATGCTCACCATACATTAAGTGAAAATGCATGTTAGTGATTTTGCATGGGAGGATCCCAGGTTTATAAAGGAGCAGGCATCCCGAGAAGATGATTAGTGTAAACAGAGACTCAGAAGGAGGGCCCATCTGTTTCCCTGTAGGTGTAGTGTCTCTGTCATCAGTCAGCCATGTTGCTGTTAACCTTCCCCTCCTTAACTTCTTTTTTTGTTTGTTTGTTTTTGTTTTTTTGTTTTTTTTGTTTTGAGATGGAGTCTTGCTCTGTCACCCGGACTGGAGTGCAGTGGCACGATCTTGGCTCACTGCCATCTCCACCACCCAGGTTTAAGTGATTCTTCTGCCTCAATCTCCTGAGTAGCTGGGACTTCAGATGTGCACCACCACACCCGGCTAATTTTTGTATTTTTGTAGAGACATGGTTTTGCCATGTTGGCCAGGCTTGTCTCGAACTCCTGACCTCAGGTGATCTGCCTGCCTGAGCCTCCCAAAGTGCTGGGATTACAGGTGTGAGCCACTGCACCTGACCCCTCCTTAGCTTTATCCCTTGCATTAGAGGGTCAGCTTCTGGAAGGCAGGGTTGTCATTCATTCACTTACTCATTCATTAATTCACTATGTGAGTCAGGCATGGAAGTAAACAAAGACCACCCAAATGAGAATAAACAAACATTATTTATTTAGAGCTTGGTACGTCAAGAGAATCAGCAACCATCACTCACATTTGGCAGAGACTCGAAGGCAGGCAGAGGGGTGGGAAAAGTTTACGGTGGAAAAAGAGAAGGCTTCCAGTGTGCCCTGTTGGCAGAGGAAACTGTAGGCAGCTAACTAGAAGCAGGGCATCCTATGTGATGGTTTAAGTGGGCATATTTGGCTTTCTCTGCGTGGTGCTAAGTTAGAAACAGGGACAAAAATTAGAGACACTGTCCCTAATTCACCAAGTCCCAGCCATTTAAGACCAAATGATACAAGGGTTGTTATTTGTCATCCTGGATGGTTGCTAAAGATGGGAGTTTGACTTCTTAAGTTCTTTGCTGCCAATCGTAAGCTCAGAGTTCTATCTTACATATGGTCTGGTTATTGTCTGTATATTTTGTCTCTTGTAAGCACTGGGAAAAACACAGACTCACAAAGGTACCTGAAACCCATTGCCTGCCCTCAGGGAGATTACGGTCAAACAGAAAAGACATGCTATTATTTTGGAATGTCCTGGTGACTTGTCCATGTTCAACAGTAGGGCAGTCTACCTGGCACTATAAGAGCACATTGCACTTGAGCTAAAAGCCACACCCCAGCACCATGGCCTGCAAGACCCCTGAGGACTTGGCTCTTATGAGCCCCTTTTATGTCATTTCTCACTACTCCTCCCCTCACTTGTTCCTCTGCAGGTCGCAATCATGGTCCTGCCGGGGAAAAACCACCCCCTTAGATGCAAAGAGTAAGGGTATTCAATGTCTACAGAGCATTTTTATCTCCATGTGCCAGCAATTCTAAGAAATATGCATGATTTAAAAAAAAAATACTCTTTTCAAATCTATTGTTGGTTTAGGTTCTAAGCAACTACTCCCATTACTTTGAGTTTTAGTACTATATATGCAAGCTCCAAATTAGCACATTTTTATTACTTACATTTTAATACACATTGATTTCTACATGGAACTTAATTCAAATAACTCCTAGTTATAGACGTGTCCCTGAGACACACATACTCAACCATATGCATTTGTTTAAAGAGTAAACTTATAGCAGCTCAGAATTGCTGAAGTTCACTTTGGGCACAGTCCCTGTCCCCAGGCTCTGTGGAACTACACATCCCTGCATTTAAACAGTAGATTCAAAACAAACAATGACAGCACCGTGATTGCAAAGGCAAAGAAACAGAACTGAGATGACTTCTGTCATCCCAAGTGATTGTGTGGAAGTTCATTCATGTTTAAAATTTAAAACAGAAGGAACTAAACAGTGTTACCTTTTTGTTTGATAAGTGCAAATTTTAGTTCATGCATGATTTATTGAATTTTAATAGTGTCTTCAAGATTGAAATTTGTTAGTTTCAATTGTTAATTAAAAACTAAAAGAGAATCCAAAAAGTTAAATTATACAGCAAGGGAGCCATTTAGTACTTTTTATCCTGGTGTGATGTGATCGATGAGGTTAATCAGTCACAAAAAACATTTGCAAACAACCAGAATCTCCCTTGAACAATGTCTAGTGAAGCACCAAGCTTTAAAACTGTTCCTTGAAGTTGCGTGCTCAGAAATAGGGGAGAAAGTCACGGCGTGGTGGCTCACACCTGTAATCTTAGCACTTTGGGAGACCAAGTCAGGGGGATCACCTGAGGTCAGAAGTTCAAGACCAGCCTGGCCAACATGGTGAAACCCCGTTTCTACTAAAAACACAAAAATTAGTCGGGTGTGGTGGTGCACTCCTGTGATCCCAGCTACTCAGGAGGCTGAGGCAGGAGAATCTCTTGAACCTGGGAGGCGGACTTTGCAGTGAGCTAAGATTGTGCCACTGCACTCCAGCATGGACGACAGAGCGAGACTCCATCTCAAAAAAAAAAAAAAAAAAAAGAAATGGTGAAGGCCATTAACAATGCAGCACACAAGTACAAAAAAATAGAAAATGAAATACAAAAAGAATCAAATTTTGAGGAATAGTGCAAGGAGAAATGACAAAAGACACACGTCTAATATTGCCGGAAGAAATTGAGAGAGCAAAGCTTCAAAGCCTTGATCATTTTCACCAAAAACTGGACACATGGCCCACAGCAATGGAGCCAGTCATGTCATGTTCACCATCATTCCACCGTTCTTCCTGATTTTTGTAGAAGAAGAAAAACCTTGAAAGTTTTTACTGAATAAAATAGGAATCTATGATGAATCTCTGGTGATGATATTTTAGTGGTTTTCAACTAGGGGAGATATTTTAGATGGGATTTTTATACATCTCTGCCAAAATTATCCTCACGTTTAAGACTTTCATAACCATTTGTATGTCTGTTGTTTCTTGTGAAAGAAACTCTTTGAAATTAAAATTAATAAAGAAGTGTTCTTCAACCAACTATGAGTGAAGACAAGCTGACAAACCTGGCTGTTGTGAACAGTGAACGTGTATAGATGGAAAAGGTTGTCAAAGCCATTGGCAAATTTGCAGAAGCCAAGGCTCAAAGTGAGAGCTATGATGTCATTATTCACTGTTGCAACAGATATATGGGAATAAGTTTGTCCACATGGATGTAATTTAATAGGATTAATCTATTATGTATTTTTCTTTTTGCTATTGTAATTTTTTCTTCTGGCATGATTAGATATAAAAAGTTCAATAAAAGGACTTTTTTTGCTGTCTACATTTCCTTTCTGGTCATTACTATTATTACTTTCCTTGCTGAATTGTTATTGAAAATTATTCTGGCATATAGAGGAAAGAGGGTGTTGGAATAATCCCCGCTGTGTCTCAAATGCACCAGGCTCACTCTGCTTCCAGTGCCTCCTGGGACACATCAAGCTCTTGTCCAACTCTGAGCCTTTGAACCTGTTATTCTCCCTGACTGGGGCACCTTCCTTCCAGATCGTCAAGGAACTAGACTCTTCCCCCACTCAATATTCCTCTCAGAGGGCGTCTCGTGTGTTTTCTGCTGCTTTAATAGAATATCACAGACTGGGTAATTAATAAATTTATTTATCATGGTTCTGGAGGCTGGGAAGTTCAAGAGCATGGCTTCAGCATCCGCCAAGAGCCTTCGTGCTGTGTCATCACATCACATCTTTGCGGGAGGACAAAGAAGCACATGAGACAGAGAAAAATGAGGGCTGAGTTTCCTCTCCGCAATAACTAACAAGATAACAGGATTAATCAATTCAGGATCAATCAATTCAGAATGAAGCAATTCAGGGTTAATCAATTCATGAAGGCTCAGCCCTCATGACCTAATCACCCCCTAAAGGGCCCCACTTCTTAATATTGTCACAATTACAATTAAATTTCAGCATAAGGCCGGGCATGGTGGCTGATACCTGTAATCCCAGCACTTTGGGAGGCTGAGGCAGTGGGGTCACTTCAAGCCAGGAGTTGGAGACCAGCCTGAGTAACACAGCAAGGCCCTCTCTCTACAAAAAAAAAAAATAATTAAAATAAAAATTAGAAACATTAACCAAGTTAATTTTTTACAGTAGCTGCAGTCCCAGCTACTCGGGAGGCTGAGGCAAGAGGATCACTTGAGCCCAGGAAGTTGAGGCTGCAGTGAGCTATGATCGCACCACTGTACTCCAGACTGGATGACAGAACATAGACCTTGTCTCAAAAAAATCAGTAAGCAAAATAAATAGATTTCAACATAAGTTTCAGAGGGGACAACCACAGCAGAGGCGCTTTGCCCAGCCGTTTTCACAATGTGCCTGCTTCCCCAGTGCAAATCTCAAAGTCTTGCATGACCCTCTTTTTTACCTGCCTGTTCATTGTCTGAGTCCTGCTACAGGCATGGAAACCCCAGGGAGGGCGGCTTGTGCCGCCCTGTTTCTCTGTCTTCCCCCAGCACAGTACCTGGCATGCAAGAGGCCCACAGGAAATATCTGTGGCATCGACCCGTGAGCTCAGAGGAGAAGCACCTGGCCTGGAGGGGGCAGGTGAGCGGGTCAGATCTGCCAAGTGCAGGCCCCTGAGGCTGAAACTAGAAGGATGAGCTCGTAAACAAGAGCCAGAGGGAGGCGGAGGGAGGGCTTTCAGGGAATTGCAAGTGGACAGCGTGTCTGGAGGACACTGTTGTGGCTTTGAAAGAACAGGTACCTTGAAATGGTCATCGTAACCCAGGGCAGACTGACGAGGGACTTTCAGAGGCTGGGGCTTCATGCCCAAGAAAATAAGGAGGTGTTTTAAGCAAGGGAGTGACATGATCTGATTTGCCCTCTGGAAATATCACTGTGGCAGGGAGAGGGAAAGGAGTGGAGGGACAAGAACAGGAAGGGAAGGGGGACATGCTGAAGGGCTGTGCTCTTTAGAGCTTCCAGAAAAGAACAGGGGCTGAGATGCAGCCTAAGACAATCCCTTGATGCTAAATTCCCCTCCACCCTGCATCCCAAGAGCTGAGATTTCTGCCAGTCCTGGGGGAAGTCCTTTGAGGAGGGGGGCAGGAAAGGCAGGAGACGGGACTGCCACAACAGGCAGGGGCAGGTGCTGGCAGGCAGCACAAATGGGTTTCTGGAAGGACACTGGTGCTGGGTACAGAGGGCTCCTAACCAAGCTGCCTGTGTGGGGAACGGAGACTGAGAGGAGCTACAGGGGATGGGATAGAGGCAGAACTCACATGCTTCCAGTCACTCTTCTCACTCACAGGGGAGGCCACAGTGCAGTCTCTGAGAACTGACACACACACAGAATTTCTAGGAAAGAACCACTGAAAGATGAGGGTCCACTGATTTTCCTTGGTCAAAATCCAGTTTGGCAAGGAAGCTGCTGCAAAGACTGCCCCAGCCGGAACCCCCAGTATCCATGCCCAATTCCCACCCGGGGGCACACAGGTACGACTGGGGTTGGCGGATGCACAGGAACCCCCTCCTCCCCCTCCCACACTGGTGGCCAGCACTGGCCTTGTCCCCGACTCAGCCGCTGATGTGGGAACTCTCCTGGGACCCGGAGCAAGGGGCACGCTTTGAATCTTTACATGCCACAAGGAAGAAAATCAATTTCAATGCCCAAAGGAGGGAATTACTGCAGCAGAAGGTCACCAACCACTACAAGTTGCAGTATTGTCTTGGAGACTCGGACCGGGGGGGAAAATGCCTCCAAGTGAGGTAAGAGTGCTCTGAGGTCTGAAGCAAACGCCTGTCCCCAGGAATAATATGAGACAGTCCCGGTGGGGGGACGAGACCACACAAAGGAAGAAATTTCTTTGTGTGTGCACAACTGGAGTGAGATTCTGAATTCTGGTTCTGGCCACTTAGGCAAGGCCTCAACTGTAGCCGCAGAGCTCTGGCTCATGTTAAGTCTTGGAGGAATGGCTGATATTTTAATAGTATTGTCACAGTAGCAGACTCACCAGTGGCAATGGCCACTCCACTTAGGCATGGCGGACACATTCCACAGCCCAGCCTCCAGGCCCTAGAGCTCCCCAGTTAATGCCAGGGTCCCTAAGCACTGATGCAAGGATGCTGGATGTTGGATATTTATTTAGGTTCCATCTGGTGGTTCCCAAGATGAAATATAAAGCGCTGGCTCACACTTGTAATCCCAGCCATTTGGGAGGCTGAGGCAGGAGGATGGCTTTAGGCCAGGAGTTAGAGAGCAACCCGGTCAACAAAACGAGAACTTTAGACGTGACTTATTCCGTCTTTGCTCCATTGTCGCAAAGATGGAAAGACCCCAGCCATGCCCAGGTGCCTTGCCTTTCCTTGGAGCCAGTGCAGTAGAACCCAGTCAAAGCAAAGGTCAAATGACAGGTTCATTGGGCTGGACATGTACAATCCCTTTTCTGGATACGTAGACTATAAGGCAGCTGGGACCCACCTTCTTATCCAGGCAATGCAAAGATGAGCAAGGGGTCACTCTGTCCTGGGATTCAGGAGAAAAAAGATGTTGCAGGTTCAAGGAAGCCGCCACTTCCTAGACTTTCTGCAGTAAGTCCAAAACCCTTATGGGTGGTAAAAGGCAGTGCCTCAGCCTTGTTTCCAGATCTTCAAAGTTAGAGAAACCCGTGGCGTGAACTGTGTCGGCCCCAACCAAGGAACCATGAAAGCAACAGTGTTTCTGGAATGAAAACCCCTCTATCTTGAGAAAGTGGGAGTCGGGGCAGGCAAGCAGAGAGCAGGGTGTGTGGGAGACATTCTCAGTGGCTGTCCTCCTTCATGACACCTTTCACCAGGGCTTCAGAGGGGCAACATCTGTGGGCCAGTGCCCCTCCTCACAGAGATTCCAGCTGGTGACCGAAATAGCCAGGAGGGGGCTATGGAGGGGCCGGGCAGGAAGTGGGGAAGAGCGGTTCCACGCAGCAACTGCCTGGAAACCACACCCAAGTGCTGTTCACAGGCTGAGGAGAATTAAAATAAAATTAAAAGCTGGTGAAATGACACCAAATGCGCAATCCATAAAAAAAAAAAAAAAAAAAAGGAATGATAAATTGAGCTCCATCAAAATTAAAAACTTCTGCTCTGCAAAAGACACTGTTAAAAGACAAGCCACAAATGGGAAGAAAGTATTTGCACAGCACATGTTTGACAAAGGACTTGAATCCAGATTCCATAAAGAACTCCCAAAACTCAATAATAAGAAAACAAACAACCCTATAAAAACAGGCGAAACTTTTTAAAGACACTTAACCAAAGAAGATAAACAAACAGCAAATAAGTACATTTCAAAGGTGTTCAGCGTCATTAGTCATTAGAAAAAAGCAAATTAAAACCACAATGAGATCCACTACACAGCTATTAGATTGGCTAAACAAACAAACAAACAAAAACTTGTTTAAGTGACAGTACCAAGTGCTCCTGAGGACGGGAAGCCTCTGGAAATCTCATACATTGTTGGTTCAAAATTGATACAACCATTTGGGGCAACAGGTTGGCAGTTTTTTACAAATTATAACCCCAGCAGGGCGTGGTGGTACACCCCTGTAGTCCCAGCTACTCAGGAGACTGAGAAGGGAGGATTGAGCCAGGGAGGCTGGGTGGCAGTGACCTGAGATTGCACCACTGCACTCCAGCCTGGGAGACAGAGGAAGACCCTGTCAAAAAAAAAAAACAAAAAAAAAACCAGCCCTAGAGAAATGAAAACGCATGTTCCCACAAAAACCTAAATCCAAATGTTTGTAGTGCATTTACTCATAATCACCAAAGAAGTACAAACAACCTAAATGGCATTAAACTAGTGAACAAAAAAAAAAAAACTGTAAAGCATTCATACAATGGAATACTGCTCAGCCATAAAAAGGAATGAGCTATTGCTATTCATAACACCACGCATGCATCTGAAATGTGTCATGCCAAATGAAACAGTCAGACACAAAAGAATACACGCTGTATGATTCTGTTTCTATGATATTCTCAGAAAGGCTAAAACTGTATGATTAGAAGGCACTTCAAGGCCAAGCATGGCGGCTCATGCTTGTAATCCCAGCACTTTGGGAGACTGAGGCAGGAGGATTGATTTAGGCAGGAGTTAGAGAGCAGCCTGGGCAACAAAACAAGAATTCATCTCTACAAAAAAAAATTTTTTTTAATTAGTTGACCATGGTGGCATGCAGCTGTAGTTCTGGCTTCTTTGGAGACTGAGGCAGGAGAATCCCTTGGGCCCAAGAGTTCAAGGTTACAGTGGTTACAGTGAGCCATGATCATGCCACTGCACTCCAGCCTGGGCAAGAGGA
>NW_022167048.1:0-1321 GCF_008728515.1 Papio anubis | reverse complement strand
GTTTGTCCCTCCAAGGCCCTAGCAATAGCTTGCTGAAACTGCACAATACAGTTCACTGACCCATCATCACCGAGGCCAAAGCCAATCTTGCTCATCAAAGCACCAGCAAAACCAGATTGTAAGACAAGCACTTGCAATCCTGTAAATCTTACTATCTTAAGGCCAAATCTACCTGTATGGACTACAGGCTACTCCACGGCATTACAAAGCTACGATCAAAAAGCTAAAATAACTTCATATATTACAAAGACTCGAACCAAGCAGTCAGCCCAGGAGCAATTCTGAGGCTTTAAGTCATTCTTTGAGTATATAAACCAGAAGTTACCACAGCCTCCTCCTTTAGCCAAAAACCTATTTGCTCAGCTGGCTAAAATCATTCCTGGCAGCTTAGGCGTTTCCTCATGTTATGTTTGTAGAAAGACTAACATAAAAGACCAACAGCCTTAAGAAGCAAAAAAGTTAATGCCTCAAGACAATGTTACTCCAACTGACTCTTTCCCCAAACTGATGCCCACAAGTTCAAGTGTCTGGCTCTTAAAAACTTCTATTATCAAGGCCGGGCACAGTGGCTCACGCCTGTAATCCCAGCACTTTGGGAGGCCGAGGTGGGCGGATCACGAGGTCAGGAGATCGGGACCATCCTGGCCAACACAGTGAAACCTCATCTCTACTAAAAACACAAAAAGTTAGCCAGGCATGGTGGCGGGCGCCTGTCGTCCCAGCTACTTGGGAGGCTGAGGCAGGAGAGTGGCATAAACCCGGAAGGCGGAGCTTGCAGTAAGCCAAGATCGCGCCACGGCACTCCAGCCTGGGTGACAGAGAGAGACTCCCTCTGAAAAAAAAAACAAAAAACAAAAAAGAAAAAACACTGTTGCTTGTTGAAGAAAAGTTTTTACAGACCCAGTATGAGAACTAACATGCTTCAGACGGCAATATTATAATGAAACATTAAAGAAAACTTGTGGCAAGGCAAAGATGACTACAAAGCACTTCATCCAAATCCGTTCTCCCATTTCTTTTCTCTAAACCATACTTAGTAACAGCTCAAAGCTCCAAATACTTAGCAAGCACCCCCTGGTCTTTGTTAGATCTGTAGGCCACAGGCATAGCAACAGTTGCCAGCTAAATAGACAGAGGCCTGTGTGCTTAGAACAATTAGACCGTCTTTCTTCCTACTCCCACTGCAGCAACAATGTAGAATCCTGTCTACGATTAAGTTAAAAGAAGAAACAAAAGAGATGCAGACATAAAAAAAGACATAAAAATAGAAGATGAGAAAGACACAGATTAGCCCCTGAAAGAATAATTCAATACTATAGGG
>NW_022167047.1:0-1322 GCF_008728515.1 Papio anubis | reverse complement strand
AAAAAAACCATTTATTGCTATTTGAACTCTGCTTTCATGCCTCCATTTCCCAGAAAATGAGCCACGGGAGACACCAGGAGAGGGAGGAGACCATCCTCCTTGCACAAAACCCACTCTCTCGGATGCTGTCCTCAGCGAGGGTGGCTGGGGGCCAACCAGGGGGTCCACCCGCAGAGGGGCAGAGGAGGCAGGTTGACCCTGCGGACGTTGAGCTCTGTGGCGAAGGTCCTGGCCTTCTGGTAGAAGAGGAGCGACTTCTCGCGGTCCAGGAGGAAGTTGTGGGAGACGGTGGCCGGCCGCGTGTAGATCTTCAGCTGTGCCTTCTTGTTGCCCAGGTCCACGGCGGCTGCCAGTGCCAGCTGGTAGTACCCGGCTGCATCAAACGGGTCCTGAAGGGGACAGGTCATGCTCAGCAAAAGGGGGACTCGGAGCCCGTCTTCCCAGAGGCCATTCCTGTCTCCAGGTCATTCCACATGTCCAGCCAATGCTGGCTCGCCCCATGAACCCCGAAGCCTGTGACACTGCTGTGGTCTCAGCTGCAGGGGGTGGGGACGACCCTGACACCCCTGGAAGCCTTCCTGACTGCCCCTACGCCCCACTCACCCCAAGCCTCCTGCCCCAGTGCCACCCTCTCTGCAGGCAGTGGCTGCTTTCCCCATGGGCCGAGGTCAGGGCAGATCCTGCCTGCTCTGAGAGCTCCATGCAGGACCCGTGGCTCCAAGCCACAGCAGGGGCACAGCGTTGAGTGATCCAGGCTCCCCTCTGGCCCCTGTCCATGCTGACCATTTCCAGGCCCCCCATGGGACAGGCCAGATACAAAACCATCTCACAGGTGTCCTCTCTGGCAATGTTCCCTGAAATATTGACGGAGTGTGACTCCCCAGACATCCACTCCCATTTTCAATGCATCTTTGGCTCAAACTCACCATCCCTGGGTTGGGATGCCGTCTCCCAGAACTCCTTCTTGACCCTCCCATCCCCCACCCGGCTTCTCCCCAGGTGCCTCCTCTACATGGGGTCACCCAAGGGACCTCTCTAAGAGCCATGCCTGGCCTGTCCCTCTTTACCATCTCAAGATGGCTCCCAGGGCCAAGGACAAAGTCCAAGATGCAGCAGTCCATTCCCCCACTGCCCTGCCCCACACACAGAGCAGGAGCGTGAGAAGGCCCCGAGCCACCGCCACTGCTCATCCAATGCCCCCTGGCCCAGTCGAACACTGGACTCTGTACTGGGTGCGTGGCTGAGCCTAACGTCCTTGCTCCCAGTCTGAGGGATCTGGGAGTGAACACTGACCACACAGGGTGGCCCAGGCTGTGGCAGAG
>NW_022167046.1:0-1322 GCF_008728515.1 Papio anubis | reverse complement strand
ATGGCGGGACGGCTGCCGGCCTGTGTGGTGGACTGTGGCACGGGGTATACAAAACTAGGATATGCTGGAAATACAGAACCACAGTTTATCATCCCTTCCTGTATTGCTATTAAGGAGTCAGCAAAAGTGGGTGATCAAGCTCAGAGGAGGGTGATGAAAGGTGTTGATGACCTAGACTTCTTCATTGGTGATGAAGCAATAGAAAAACCTACATATGCAACAAAGTGGCCAATCCGCCATGGTATAGTTGAAGATTGGGACTTAATGGAAAGGTTTATGGAGCAAGTGATCTTTAAGTATTTAAGGGCAGAACCTGAAGACCATTATTTTCTTTTGACTGAACCTCCATTGAATACTCCAGAAAACAGGGAATATACTGCTGAAATAATGTTTGAGTCTTTCAATGTTCCAGGCTTGTACATTGCTGTGCAGGCTGTTCTTGCCTTAGCTGCATCTTGGACCTCAAGACAAGTAGGAGAACGGACGTTGACCGGTACAGTAATAGACAGTGGAGATGGTGTCACTCATGTCATTCCTGTGGCTGAAGGGTATGTGATTGGCAGCTGTATTAAACACATTCCAATCGCAGGACGAGATATAACATATTTTATTCAGCAACTGCTGAGAGACCGAGAAGTAGGAATCCCTCCAGAAATATCCTTGGAAACTGCTAAGGCAGTAAAGGAGCGTTATAGTTATGTCTGCCCAGATTTAGTAAAAGAATTTAACAAGTATGATACAGATGGGTCAAAATGGATTAAACAGTATACTGGAATCAATGCTATCTCAAAGAAAGAATTTTCTATCGATGTTGGTTATGAGAGATTTTTGGGACCTGAAATATTTTTTCATCCAGAGTTTGCTAATCCAGACTTTACACAGCCTATCTCAGAAGTTGTAGATGAAGTAATTCAGAATTGTCCTATTGATGTCAGGCGTCCTCTCTACAAGAATATTGTCCTCTCTGGAGGTTCAACCATGTTCAGGGACTTTGGACGTCGCTTGCAAAGAGATTTAAAAAGAACTGTAGATGCCCGGCTGAAATTAAGTGAGGAATTGAGTGGCGGTAGATTGAAGCCAAAACCTATTGATGTACAAGTCATTACACACCACATGCAGCGATACGCAGTTTGGTTTGGAGGATCAATGCTGGCTTCCACGCCTGAGTTCTACCAAGTATGCCACACCAAAAAGGACTATGAAGAAATTGGACCTAGCATTTGTCGTCACAATCCAGTGTTTGGAGTCATGTCGTAAAATTGACTTCATAGTTACTGGGGTTAGGGAGGTGGGGAAGAGATAATCTTTCTGATTACCTGTTT
>NW_022167045.1:0-1322 GCF_008728515.1 Papio anubis | reverse complement strand
TGGCAAAGTGATATTTCGAAGCCCATAGAGAGCTATGGTGAAAAAGGAAATATCCTCAGATGAAATCTGGAAAGAAGCTTTCTGAGAAACTGCTTAGTGTTCTGTTAATTCACCTCACAGAGTTACATCTGTATTTCCTGGATCTCTTTGCTAGCCTTATTTCTCTGGAATCTGAGAACAGGTATTTTGGATGCCTTTGAAGAGTATGGGGCCAAAGGAAATATCCTCCGATAACAAAGAGAAAGAAGCTTTCTGAGAAACTTCTTTGTGTTTTGTGAAATCATCTCACAGAGTTACAGCGTTCCCCTCAAGAAGCCTTTCGATAATACAGTTCTTTTGGAAGTGGAAAAGTGATATTTGGAAGCCCATAGAGGGCTAGGGTGAAAAAGGAAATATCCTCCGATGAAATCTGGAAAGAAGATTTCTGAGAAACTGTTTAGTGTTCTGTTAATTCATCTCACCGAGTTACATCTGTATTTGGTGGATCTCTTTGCTAGCCTTATTTCTGTGGAATCTGAGAACAGATATTTCGGATCCCTTTGAAGACTATAGGGCCAAAGGAAATATCCTCCGATAACAAAGAGAAAGAAGCTTTCTGAGAAACTTGTTTGTGTTCTGTGAAATCATCTCACAGAGTTCGAGATCTCCCCTCAGGAGCCTTTCGCTAAGACAGTTCTTGTGAAATTGGCAAAGTGATATTTGGAAGCCCATAGATGGCTATGTTGAAAAAGGAAATATCCTGAGATGAAATCTGGAAAGAAGCTTTCTGAGAAACTGCTTAGTGTTCTGTTAATTCATCTCACAAAGTTACATCTGTATTTCGTGGATCTCCTTGAGAGCCTTATTTCTGTGAAATATGAGAACAGATATTTCGGATCCCTTTGAAGGCTATAGTGCCAAAGGAAATATCCTACGATAACAATGAGAAGGAAGCTGTCTGAGAAACTCCTTTGTGTTATGTGAAATCATCTCACAGAGTTCCAGATTTCCCTTCAAGAAGCCTTTCCCTAAGACAGTTCTTGTGAAATTGGCAAAGTGATATTTGCACACAGAGGGCTATGGTGAGAAACGAAATATCCTCAGATGAAATCTGGAAAGAAGCGTTGTGAGAAATGAGAACAGATATTTCGAATATCTTGAAGACTATAGGGCCAAAGGAAATATCCTCGGATAACAAAGGGAAAGAAGCTTTCTGAGAAACTTCTTTGTGTTCTGTGAAATCATCTCACAGAGTTACAGCTTTCCCCTCAAGATGCCTTTCGCTAAGACAGTTCTTGTGGAATTCCAAAGTGATATTTGGAAGCCCATAGAGGGCTATGGTG
>NW_022167044.1:0-1322 GCF_008728515.1 Papio anubis | reverse complement strand
TCTGGGTTGTCCAGGGGTATTTTTTGATGCCTGTGGCCCCGTGCACCTAGGATGTTTTCTTAGACATTTTTCCAATTGGTTTGGTTAGGAGTGAGCGTTCCGCCCTAGTATCGACTAAGAAGCGAACTGGGGACCCCTCCACTTGCAAAGTTACCTTGGGTTCGGGGAGGGGGTCCGAACCCCGTCCCCCCTAGTCAGAGTCCTGGGTAACGAGTACGGAGGTAGGGTTAGCTGGTCTCCGTTTCTTTGGGCAGTCTTTAATCCAGTGACCACGTTCTTTGCAATAAGCACACTGATCCTTTTCTAATCTTTGCCTAGAGCCTTGCTTTGTCTGCTTTCTGCTTTGGCCATTCCTTGCCTGGGGGAAAGCTGCTACTAAAACTTTGGTCATTTCTTTGGTTGCCTTGAACTGTTTTTCTTCTGGAGTATCCTTATTATTATAAACTCGCTGGGCCATCTGAAGGAGGTCCTGAATCTGCTTTCCTTCTAAACCTTCTAATTTCTGGAGTTTTCTTTTAATATCTGGTGTTGCCTGGTTTACAAAGGACATTACTACTGCTGCCTGATTTTCCGGTGCTTCCGGGTCCATAGGGGTAAACTGTCTGAAGGCTTCTATTAATCTCTCTAAATACACAGCGGGGCTTTCTCTCTTACCTTGTAACACAGAATATACTTTAGCCAAATTGGTGGGCTTGCGAGCTGCAGCCTGGAGACCTGCCATTAGAGTCTGGCGATAAATGAGCAGTCGTCCTTTACTTTCTGCCGTGTTGTAGTCCTATCTGGGCCGGGTCAAAGGAAAAGCCGCGTTAATGAGGTCAGGATTTGCAGTTGGCTGGCCGTCATCTCCTGGAACTAGCTTTCTGGCCTCAACTTGGATTCTTTCCTGCTCCTCCGTTGTGAACAGGATTCGGAGGAGCTGTTGACAGTCATCCTAGGTCGGCTGGTGAGTAAACATGACACTGTCTAACAACGAGGTTAGATCTTTGGGATTATCTGAGAACCGAGCATTTTGGGACTTCTAATTGTATAAATCACTGGTGGAAAAAGGCCAATACATGAGACGGGAGAGCCCGGTATCATCGAGCGATCTTATTTCTCTGAGAGGCAGGGCTACAGTGGAGTCAGGGAGTCGGGAAGCTTGGTCCTGCTGTACGCGGCCTCGCGTTCGGCCGGCCGGCCCCTCCCGGGTTACTTTTGCTCTCGGCTGCTTCCGCTTCTCGGTTTCCTTCTACGGAAGCACCACCCTGGGGGACTGGGTCTTGCGGGATAAGGTGCGGATATGGTGGGGGAAATGTGGGTTCTAACGTTAGGGGGTCCTGGCT
>NW_022167043.1:0-1322 GCF_008728515.1 Papio anubis | reverse complement strand
AGGTCTCACCACCCATTTCTGTCCAATCTTAACCATTCTTTAAAACCCATTCAAGTATTTAAATGAATAGATCTTGATTATATTATCTTGAAAGGAAGGGTTTGGCAAAGAAACAACTTTCTAAGCTGAGCTTTAGAATATTTTATTAGAACATGTTTCTTTCTCTATTGGGGGTTATTAGGCCAAGTAACTACAAATTTTTAAGGAACCGGAGATTGTGTGTTTACATTTCTTAATGACACTTAGAACTTTCTGTTACTGGTTTTCAAAAATGTCTCTTATTTTAGTTACTAAATTGAACTCCTTTAGGAATTACTAACCTAGACCTACCATGGTGTCTTAACCATAGTAAATATTCAATGAATATTTGACAACAAAAATACTTAGAGTAACAGATAATTCTTAAAAAGGAAGTATCATTTAATATTTTACATTTAATCAAAGACTCAAATGAATGTATCATACTACCAGAAGTCTTTTAGATACTTCTTTAAGACTTATTTGTTATTTTACATGTGTGCTTTTGTGTAGGTGATGCTTAAAAATGTTGGAATATACTTAAGACATTTTCTACTTAAATGTTGAAAAAATTTCCCAATTATAATTTGTTAAAATGTATATTTATTCTACATATATGTTTTCTAAACAAAGATACATTCAGCATAAATTCTTTTCAAATTATACAATTTCCCCAATTATAATGTGTTAAAATGTATATTTATGCTATAAATAAATGCTTTCTAAACAAAGATAAGTTCAGCATAAATTATTTTCAAATTATAATAAGCTCCAAGAAAACAGAATCAAATTTCTAGGTTTTTATGGATTTGGTTTGATTTTCTCCTCCATATCATACTTCTATCTCATCCAGCATTCAGTCCTTATCTTGATACAAAGTCAAGGGCAAGTACTCTTCTGTATGTTATAATCAGCATTCCTGTGAAGATTTCATACCTCGATCAATTACATTTGAAAACATCCTAGAAAAATATCAGTGTAATTGGAACAGCATTTCTCTACTCACTTTTGTAAAGAACTGGGCAAGGCATGGCAAAGGAAATAACAGAATGAAGATATATAACCTGCAGGAAACACACACACACACACACACACACACTCTCACTCTTGAATGATTAAATCATACACACAGCGGAATAATTAAATCATACATGCACTCAGTGGAATGATCAGATCATGCACACACAGTGGAATGATTAAATCATACACATACACACACACATGTATGTTCATTTTCATTCAATATTTCATTAACCAAGGTCTCACCACCCATTTCTGTCCAATCTTAACCATTCTTTAAAACC
>NW_022167042.1:0-1322 GCF_008728515.1 Papio anubis | reverse complement strand
CAGTCCCTAAGTGCTCACTGTACTGGTGTGTGGTGTAGAGGAAGGAACGGGGGCTTGGGGCCGGTTCTATGGTGCAGTGTCCTGGTTCCCATCTGTGAGATGAGGGCCATGAGAATGGCCTAGAAGGTTCAGACTGTGGGATTGAATGGATCTGCCCACTTCTGGGAAGCCTCGAGTCTAACTTGACTTGGACTGGTTTTAGGGAGATGCTGGCAGCGCTGTGCTCACAGGTCACTGGGACGGCCTCTGGCACCGTTCCCATCAGGTGTCTCATGATCAGCCCAGCTTGCTCATCTCAGAAGCTGCCGGTCGTGTTCTCGTTCCTGTTGTTTGTTGCGTGTTACTTAGGTTCTGTTCATGTGGGGACCTAGGAAGTTCCACAGTGAGAGGAGAGCTGCTGAGTCGCCTTCCTGCCTGGACGCCAGCCCCTCGGAGGACCGTAACTGCTTGAGGTTGGCTTCTGCCCCCGTCCTCACCTGTGGACACATTGATGCAGTGGTACTTTCTAAGCTCCTGGGGCACACAGCGCGGTTGTGTGGATCCACAGGACACTATGGCATCCAAGCACATGCTCCCGGAGGAGAGGACCCTGAGGGCGCTGATGCTGGGAGCTGGCCGAGAGTCCAGTGCGTGAGACTCCCTGTGACATGCACAGCTGCCATCTGCGCAGGCCCTCCTGACACCAAGATGGTCGTGCAATAATTGCACAAAGCGCATCTCCAGCAAAAAGCTGCCAAGTGTCCACATCCAGGATATTCACCACGGTGGCTTTTTGGTGTTAATACGATGAATGTGAGCAGCAGGTGGTCTGCATTCTGGGTGTGTGTGACTGTGCCACTGCAGTTTTGTTCTCATGTCTTGATGAGCATGAACGGCTCCTGACGAGGGTAGGTAGGGATGCTGTGACCAGAGACTCTGCAGTATTGTAGCTTCAGGAACCAAGGAGGATTTCTCTCTTGCAAACCCTTCAGGGAGGAAGTTCCAGGCTGGTGACTACTCCATGAGGTATTCAGGGTCAAGGTTCCTTCCAGACCCGGACTTTGTGTTCCCAAGGACACGGCTGTCCTTGCTGTGGATGGGACTGGGTGATTGCCACGCGGGGGGGGGGGGGGGGGGGGGGGGGGCGCAGGTGGGATGGGGGAGGCTTAGGGTGAGAGTGGCCATGATTTACCTAATCTACATAATGACAGGGAGCTGGCAGTAAAGCGTAGCCATGGCCTGGAGGACGGATGTTGGTGAACGACTGGCTGCACTCATCGCAGCTGGCCCAGGGATAGGAAGGATGGCTGATTATGCCATTCAACAGTACCTGGTTCTTTCAG
>NW_022167041.1:0-1322 GCF_008728515.1 Papio anubis | reverse complement strand
CAGGCGACAGCCACTACGCCCAGTTATTTATTTATTTGTTTTTTTTTGTATTTTTAGTAGAGATGGGGTTTCACCATGTTAGCCAGGATGGTCTCAATCTCCTGACTTCGTGATCTGCCTGCCTCGGCCTCCCAAAGTGCTGGGATTACAGGCGTGAGTCACCATGCCCAGCCACTTCTTGTCTTTTTTATAATAACCATTCTAACAGATGTAAAGTGATATAGTGGTTTTAACTTGCATTTTCCCCCAATGGTTACTGATGTTGGGTACCTTTTCATATACCTGTTGGTCATTTTTATGTCTTTTTTGGTGAAAAGTTTTTTCAGGTCCTTTAGCCATTTTTTTAAATTCAGTTATTTGTTTTTCTTCTATTGAGTTATAAGAGTTCTTCATAAATTTTGGCTACTCAGCCCTTATCAGATCTGTATTTTGCAAATAATTTTTCCCAATCCATAGATTACCTTTTCATTTTCTTGACTGTCTCCTTTGCTGTGCAAATGCTTTTTAGCTTGATGTAGTGTCATTTATTTATTTATTGCTTTTGTAGCCTGAGCTTTTGGTGGCATTGAGCCAAGGTCAATGTCAAAGAGCTTTCCCTTTATATTGTCTTCTAGGATTTTATGGTTTCAGGGCTTACATTTATGTTTTTTATCCATTTTGAGTTGATTTTTATGTATGGCATAAAATAAGGGTACAAATTCATTCTTTTACATGTGGAAATCCAGTTTTACCAGCACCATTTATTGAAGAGACTATCATTACCCCATTGTGTCCTTTTGGTGCTCTTGTCGAAAATTAGTTACCATATATATTTGGATTTATTTCTGGGGTCTCTATTCTATTTCACTGGAGTTTTTTTATACCAGTACCATACTGTTTTGATTACTATAGTTTTGTAATATAATTTTAAATCAGGAGGTATGATGCCTCCAACTTTGCTTTTCTTTCTCAATATTGCTTTGGCTAGTCAGGGCTCTTGTGGTTCCATATACATTTTTAAATTGTTTTTTCTATTTCTGTGAAGAATTCCATTGGAATTTCGATAGGAATTGCATTGACTCTGTATATTCCTTTGGGTAGTGTAAACATTTTAGCAATATTTATTCTTCTAATCCATGAATACAGAATATTTTTCCATTTATTTTATCTTATCAATGAAATATGTGAGTTGTTGTTGTTGTTTTTTTTTTTTTTTTTTTTTTTTTTTTTTTTTTTTTTTTTTTTTTTTAGACTGAGTCTGGCTCTGTCGCCCAGGCTGGAGTGCGGTGGCCGGATCTCAGCTCACTGCAAGCTCCGCCTCCCGGGTTTACGCCATTCTCCTG
>NW_022167040.1:0-1322 GCF_008728515.1 Papio anubis | reverse complement strand
TTTTAGCAGGTACCCCAGATATGTTACTTCTGGCTTACAGATTTGAGCTTTCTTTGCCGAGGCTCGGTAGCCTAGATTTCCCAGAGCTTGTAAGAGACTCTTGGTCCCTTGAATACAAGCTTCTTGGGTCTCAGCAGCAATCAGGAGGTCATCAACATTTTGTAGTAAAGTTACCTCAGGGTGTTTACGTCGGTACTCACCCAGGTCTTCATGGAGGGCCTCACCGAACAGGGTAGGAGAGTTTTTGAATCCCTGTGGCAGCCTGGTCCATGTCAGTTGGCCACTTATGCCTCTGTCAGGGTCATTCCATTCGAAGGCAAAGAGCTTTTGGCTCTGAGGGGCTAAAGGCAAACTGAAGAAAGCATCTTTCAAATCTAAAACAGTGTACCATTGATGTTTAGGGTTTGGGGTACTCAGGAGGGTATACGGGTTTGGCACAGTTGGGTGTATGTCCACAATCCTCTAAGTCTTCTAATTTCTGGAGTTTCCTTTTAATGTCTGGGGCTGCCTGATTTCCGAAAGACATTACAACAGCTGCCTGACTTCCTGGAGCCTCTGGGTCTATGGGGTTGTACTGTCTAAAAGCTTCCATTAACCTTTCTAAGTAGGTAGCTGGGCTCTCTGTCTTTCCCTGCAGAACAGAGTATACTTTAGCCAAATTAGTGGGCTTGCGAGCAGCTGCCCAGAGACCCGCCATTAGAGTCTGGCGATAAAGGCCTAGCCATCCCCTACCTTCTGCGGTGTTGTAGTCCCACGCCGGCCTGGTCAGAGGAAAAGTCGCATTTATGAGGTCGGGGTTGGCAGTCGGTTGACCGTCGTCCCCCGGGACTAGCTTTCTAGCTTCTACCTGTATTCTTTCTCGCTCTTCCGTTGTGAACAAGATTCGGAGGAGCTGCTGACAATCATCCCAAATGGGCTGGTGGGTGAACATGACACTATCCAGTAAAGCCATTAAATCTTTGGGGTTGTCTGAAAACCGAGCACTCTGGGTCTTCCAGTTATACAGATCACTGGAGAATGGCCAGTACTGGAGCCTGGGGATTCCCGTGTCATCTGGGGGTCCTATTTCCCGAAGGGGTAGAGCCACTGTGGAGTCAGGCGGCTGGGGGGGGCTAGCCCGCGAAGTGCGCCCTCACGTCCGCCCCGCCGGCCCTTCAAAGTTACTTTTACTCTCAGCGGGTCCCTGTGTGCCGGCCGCCTCCCATCCGCCTGCTCTTTCCCCCAGCTCAGCCCGGGGGGCTGAGGCCTGGGGCCCGGAGGGGTACAGAGGGGGTTCTGTGAACAGTGGGTCCCCGCTATCAGGTAGAACAGGATGGGGGGGG
>NW_022167039.1:0-1322 GCF_008728515.1 Papio anubis | reverse complement strand
AGGTGGCAGGCACCTGTAGTCCCAGCTACTCAGGAGGCTGAGGCGGGAGAATGGCATGAACCTGGGAGGCGTAGCTTGCAGTAAACCGAGATAAAAAATTAGCCAGGCGTGGTGCCGCATGCCTGTAATTCCAGTTACAGGAGAATCGCTTGAACCCAGGAGGCGGAGGTTGCAGTGAGCCAAGACCACACCACTGCACTCCAGCCTGGGAACAGAGTGAGACTCCGTCTCAAAATAAACAAATAAATAAATAAATTAATTAATTAAAAAAAATAGGAAATCCATTTAGCTTTAAAGAAAACATAACAACAAAACATATATATGTATAGTTAACTCTTCTCTCCTCTGTAGGTACAAAAAAAGGAAAGCTGAGGCTTAAAATAAGTTTGGGGAAAGCAGAACTGCCTTAGACCAACAATGTCAGGGCTGGTGATGCCCTCTTGTGGCATCCTGGAGAATTACTGCCATCTGACTTCATTTCCTCCGACTTGGAGGGACAATTCCCTCACAATACCTCAGTCACTGATTCATGCATGCCAGGCATTGTCCTAACAGTATCCCTGTCCTCGTGGAGTTTACAGTCAGGTGGAGGACATACAATTAATAAATATAATAAGGTAATGCCGTGGAAAAAAAAACAGAGTAAGATGGGAAGGGAGATGATGAGTATAGAGAGTCGTAGTGTGCATTGCAATTTAAAAAGAGTAGGCCTTCTTGTAGAGTTGAAGAGAGGTAGGAGAGTGAGCCATGTGGATATATGGGGTGAAGTTCTAGGCAGAGTGAACAGTCAGTACAATAGCCTTGAGACAAGAGCTTGTTTGCCAATTTTTTTTTTTTTTTTTTTGAGACAGAGTCTTGTTCTGTCACCCAGGCTGGAGGGCAGTGGCCTGATCTCGGCTCACTCCAAGCTCTGCCTCCCGGGCTCATGCCGTTCTCCTGCCTCAGCCTCCCGAGTAGCTGGGACTAGAGGCGCCCGTCACCACCCCCGGCTAAATTTTTGTATTTTTAGTAGAGATGGGGTTTCACTGTGTTAGCCAGGATGGTCTCGATCTTCTGACCTCATGATCCGCCCGCCTTGGCCTCCCAAAGTGTTGGGATTACAGGCGTGAGCCACCGTGCCCAGCCTGTTTGCCAATTGCAAAAAAAAACAAAACAAAACAAAAAAAAAAACCCGCAAGGGAGTCCATTGTGCCTGGAGCAGAGTGAAGGAGAGACAGAGGCAGAAGAGGGAAACCTGAGCACCTAGGGCTTTCATTCAGCGAAATGGGGAGCCCTGCAAGGTTTCAGCACAGTGATAAATCTGAAGCTTAAAAGGATAACCC
>NW_022167038.1:0-42597 GCF_008728515.1 Papio anubis | reverse complement strand
AGATCCCATGGTCTCTTCCTGAAGCTTCCCTAACTCCAGTATCAGTTCCAGACGCGACAGCCGGTAGGCTGCTCAGGCAGTGTGTCAGAGGTTCACCTGATGTGCCAAGGCTTTCTGACTTGGAAGCCCCTTTCAGTGCCATTTTGCTAAAACTCTGTAACCAGAAATTTAAATTGTATCTATTTATTTATTTTGTTTTATGCTAATATGCATGTGAAGTTAACAATTTTGGGGCCAATCTATGAACATAACAGTGGTAAATACCCACTATAATGTCTCTTTTTGTTTTCTGAAATCGGTTCTTTGAATGCAGATAAATAGTCATGGACAATCAGTAGAGTGTGTGTCTTTTGGTCAAACAGCAGGAGAGCTGGGAAGGGAAGCTGAAAGGCCTGAGTAGTTTTCATTTCTCACTAGTGAAATCATCAGATTAATGAATGAAGAATGCATGATTTCCACCTTCATGAAGTCACTGCTAGTCTTAACCAGGCACCACAAAAAAACGCAAGGATGTTCTGAGCTGGAAAGTTAAAATCCTGAGTGTTCCAGAATCACAGGCTTTAAATCCTAGGGTTTAATCCTGACATTATGCCATCAGGGGGCTGGTGGCCAGGTAAGGTGGGAAATGTGAGCTATTTTACCAATTTCAAAAGAGCTCTGGAAATTAGCCCAGGAATCCTGTAAGTGAAAATGTCCTCCAGCCAAAGATGTCGGGATCAGGCCTGTAGCTGAACAAGTTGGATTTACTATTTGTTGGAGGGAGAGAGACTATGCGCAGGACACACCAGTGGGAACTGTGGGATGTCTCAGGCAGAGGGGTTTGCCAGGACTCACCACAGAACTGGGGCTTGTGTTGGGTGATCTGGGGAGAGCGTTCAAGGAAGTGGGGCTTTGCTCTAGATTTGGTGTTGTTTGAAAGAAGGGGATGCTATGCGATGCGTGGGTTAATCTTATCTAGAAGAAGGCAGACCAGAGCCAGGCAGCAGGCTCTTAATTATAAAGCAGCAGCACTCACTAGCATGAGCTGGGAGAGGGGGATGTTGAGTCACTTTTACAGTTTGAACCATGTTCTTGCCTTGTCTGTGTTCAGACCTAATGACATAGTGGTCTTGTTCTTTTTTTTTTATTTTTTATTTATTTATTTTTTGAGACGGAGTCTCACTCTGTTGTCCAGGCTGGAGAGCAGTGGTGCCATCTCGGCTCACTGCAAGCTCTGCCTCCCAGATTCATCCTATTCTCCTGCCTCAGCCTCCAGAATCGCTGGGACTACAGGAGCCCACCACCACACCCGGCTAATTTTTCTGTAATTTTAGTAGAGTCGGGGTTTCACCGTGTTAGCCAGGATGGTCTCGATCTCCTGACCTTGTGATCCACCCGCCTTGGCTTCCCAAAATGCTGGGATTACAGGCGTGATCCACCGCGCCCGGTCAGTCTTGTTCTTGTCTTAATCCATCACACTCACCAAGTGGCTTCCCTGACCGTTCATGTTCAGTGAACTGTTTATGTCCATCAGGAGAGACCAAGGCCCAGCTGTGGGCACCAGGCCAGCTCCTGCATATCAGGGGCCACCTTTGCCTTTCTTAAAACAGAACAATAATAACTGATGAACACCAGCACTAAGCACTGTGTGTTCTTGTTTCCTGTGGGATTTTAAAGAATAATGTTTCATTACATTTCTTTCTCCAGAAATGCTGGGAAGGAATAATTTGGTGGAGACAATATTTCAAATTATAGGATGCATAAAGGAAAGGTAATAAAAGGATCTTGGGTTAAAGGCACTCAAGTCTTGCAGTATTCAAGTGTGCAATGATGTCTCCTTAAGACTGGAGGGAGATCCAGCTCCCACTGCCATACGTGGTCAGCCCCCCAGCGTGGGACTCAACAAAATTTAGGGCAGAAGTGAAACGAATATGCTGTAGCTCTCAGTTCTTTTTCCAGAATCTAAAGACAACTGAATTATACCACCGTCGGGCCCAGAGCCTTCAGTCACCCCTACCGCTCTTAGGGAAAGCACTAGGGAATCCCAAAGACCCCCACGGTGCCATCTCCCACCCTCGCTCCTCCTGCCCACCGCCATCCTGCCCACCCTGGCCCTCTCTGCTGTTTCTCTCATGCATACCTCTCAAGGTGCACCAGGCAGCTGCCTCTGGGTACTTGCCCAGCCCTGTCGCCTCTGTTCCCCTCTTGCAGGCTATCCCACCACACTCATCCCATCTGGCGTGGGTCACTGTTCCATGACTAGTGCCAGCTGCCCACGCACCTCCAGCTCCACATCGTGGGTATTTCTCCCCCTTTTCATCTCATGTCCTAAACGCATTCAACAAATACTTACTCAGTAGATGATCTCTGCTGCTTTCCACGTGTAATGACCCCTCCCTAATGACCTCACCAGCTTCCTCCTGGACCCACTGCCAAAGCCCCTGTATTGCTTTCTTTTTATTTATTTATTTATTTTTTGAGACACAGTCTCGCTCTGTTGCCCAGGCTGGAGTGTAATGGCACAATCTTGGCTCACAGCAACCTCTGCCTCCTGGGTTCAAGTGATTCTCCTGCCTCAGCCTCCCAAGTAGCTGGGATTACAGGGATGCACCACGATGCCCGGCTAATTTTTGTATTTTTAGTAGAGATGGGGTTTTTCCGTGTTGTCCAGGCTGGTCTTGAACTCCTGACCTCAGGTGATCTGCCCACCTCCGCCTCCCAAAATGTTGGGATTACAGGTGTGAGCCACTGCTCCCGGCCTATCCCCTGTATTTCTGAGGTGTGCTTTTTGGTATTTAGGTCCTGGGAAATATCGCTTAGGAAGAGACAACTGACAATGTCTTTCTAAACTTTCCTTTTTCTCACCAGAGAATGTGTTGCTAGATGTCATTGTCATGGTGGCAGGAATTTGTTAAACTTCAAAGGAACGTCTGTTTGTCACAAAGCCTTTAAAACAAGAAGATGGCATCTCCTATGTGGGAGGAGTGAGGTTTGATCCTGCGGAAAATAAACTTAGCTGACATTTTCGAACCTTCTTATGTTTCCTCTGTTTGGGCTGTCTTTGGAGATCAGTCTCTCGCAGGTGGCAGTACTATTAGTCACCCTGCTTTTGGGAACGAGGGACGGCCCCTAGAGAAGCTAGAGTATAGGCAGAAGCTGTAAAAAGCAGAGGTCAACAAGCAGGGGAAGGAGTTGGGATTTTGGGAAGGTGGAGGGCCTGTGTTTTGTGGGGGCCACTGCTTTTAATCACTGTACTAGAGGCACCACGAGAGAGTGTAGAGAAAACAGAACCACAAGTCCTGAGTGCCTTAGAGAGAGGTTTTTGGAATCGGGACCCAGCACGCTTATTCTTGCTGCAGTGCCTAACAGCGCTAAAACATCCCATGGGAAACTGGGACTGCAAGGCCCGGGGGGATGTTCCGTCTCAGCCCATGCCCTGCCCATGCCCCAAGTCAAAGCAGTTTTAGGGACCACTAGAGTCCCAGGAATCATGGTATTAAAGAGAGTTGAAAGGCATGCAGTGGTAGGTTCATGCCTGTAATCCCAGCTACTCGGGAGGCTGAGGCAGGAGAATCACCTGAGGTCGGGAGGTCGAGACCAGCCTGACCAACATGGTGAAACCCTATGTCTACTAAAAATACAGAATCAGCCGGGCGTGGTGGTGCATGCCTGTAATCCCAGCTACTGGGAGGGCTGAGCAGGGAGAATTGGTTTTAAACTGGGAGACGGAGGTCTCCAGTGAGCTGAGATTGTGCCATTGCACTCCAGCCTGGGCAACAAGAGCCACAAACTCATCTCAAAAAGTTAACCTTTCAAAGCAAGATGGTTTTAGCCAAAAATTTTCATAGTGACAGAGGATGCACATGCTTACCACACAGTGACAAAACCGATAATTTGAATCAAGCCAGCCAGAGGGGTCTACACCCACTTCCACTGCAGACACCAAAACACAGGATGCCATTCTCCATTCCCTGCCATTTCCAAAGAAGAATGGACAAAGTAAATTTGAGGTTAACGAAAGCAGACTCAGGACGTTGAGTTCCTAGTCTCAGTTCAAACAGCTGTTTGTGTGAGGCTGGGCAAGCCGGGCTGGGGGCAAAATTTTGCAAATCCCCCTCATCTGATTTTTACCTGAGGCATGCCATCTCAACCTCTAGGACGTCTCCCACGATTGTCCGAGGCTGGGATCCCTCCCTGTGTGGCCCTATCTATTTACCTAATTCCCTTCCTAAGAATGAGAGTAGAGTTCTTCCAGCTCATAGAGAGAAGCTGTTCCATGACTGCTCTGTTCTCTTCTTGGCAGAGGGGACAGCACTATTTGATGCTCTGTCTTAGTGGCTGGGGCTACGACCACAAAGTACCACAGCCTGGGGGTGCTTAAACACAGACGTGGATTTCCTCACAGTTCTGGAGGCTGGAAATCCAAGATCAAGGTGGGCAAGGCTGGCTTCTCCTGTGGCCTCTCTCTTTGGCTTGCAGACGGCTGTCTTCTCCCTGTGCTCAGATGATCACCCCTCTGACGGTGTGTGGATCCTAACCTCATCTTCTTACAAGGACACCAGTCAGAATGGATTATGTTCAATTGCCTCATTTTAACTCAATACTTTAAAAAGTGTATACTGTCTCCAAATAAGATCACAGTCTGAGGTACGGGGGTTGGGCATCAACATATACATTTGAAGAATCTTAATTCAGACCACAACAGGGTCTCACATGTTTCAGGTGAATGGACTAAATCTCAGCCTGCAGTTCAATGGGGTCGAATCGATGCAAAATCTGAATTTCAGCTGTGAGTTGGCCTCACCCAGTTGGCTTTGGCTCTCCTCTGCCCAGTTATTTCCAGGAGTCTGGAAGAATCTCAGGAGAGCTCAGGGAACCTGGAACAAACACCTACTGCTGGCCCCCACTGCTGCCACTCCCGCTTCCTCCTGATGGCAGGGTCCCCCTCTCCCCCAGTCACAGACATGCAGATGAACCCCCATCTCCCTGGCTGACCCACTGCTTACTGAGCCCAAGTCTCTTTGGCTGAGGCCCCAGTACATACAAGACCATTTTCAAAATGACTCCTTCACAATTTTTCTTTAGGGCCAGACACCAAAGTCCCCTAGACCTGACTCTGGAACAAATATTCTTATCTTTTCTACTTGAGCTAACCTTTAAAAAAAAAAAAAGTTTGGAACCTGATGCCGTAGATGAGCTCCGAGCTTCTGTATATTTGGAAATTCTGAATCTAATTGAATAGCATGAACTCGTCTTTTTCCACAAGGGATTCAAGGCACGGTTTTTTTGTTTTGTTTTGTTTTGTTTTTTAATTATACTTTAAATTCTAGGGTACATGTGCACAACGTGGCAGGTTTGTTAGATATAAGGTGCTTGTGACATGTTGGTGTGCTGCACTCATCAACCTGTCATTTACATCAGGTATAACTCCAATGCCATCCTCCTCTCCATCCCCTTCCTCATAATAGCTCCGTGTGTGATGTTCCTCTCTTCCCGAAAGTCCAAGTGATCTCATTGTTCAATTCCCACCCCATGAGTGAGAAACATTAAGTGCTTGGTTTTCTGTTCTTTTGATAGTTTAAGGAGAATGATGGTTTTCCAGCTGCATCCATGTTCACAAGGACACAACCACATTCTTTTTATGGCTGGTATAGTATTCCATGGGTGTATATGCAAATTCACATTTTCTTAATCCAGACTGTCACTGATGGACATTTGGGTTGATTCCAAGTTCGTCTTTTGCTATGTTGTGGAATAGTGCCTAATGAACATACGTAAATGCAGGTGCATGTGTCTTTATAGCAGCATGATTTATAATCCTTTAGGTATATATTCAGTAATGGGATGAAGGTCAAGTGGTATTTCTAGTTCTAGATCCTCAAGGAACGCCATACCGTTTTCCACAAATGGTTGAACTAGCTTACAATCCCACCAACAGTGTGTAAAAAGTGTTCTTATTTCTCCACATCCCTCTTCTGGCACCTGTTGTTTCCTGACTTTTAACAGATTGCCATACTAATTTTGTGTGAGATGGTATCTCATTATGTTTTGATTTGCATTTGATGGCCAGTGATGATGAGCATTTTTCATGTGTCTTCCTGTTTGCTGTATGCATAAGTTCTCCTTCTTTGGAGAAGTGTCTGTTCATATCCTTGCCCACTTTTTGATGGGGTTGTTTGTTTTTCTGTAAATCTGAGTTCTTTGTAGGTTCTGGATACATTAACCCTTTGTCAGATGATGAGTAGAGATTGGCAGAAATGTTCTCCCATTCTGTAGGTTGTCATTCACTCTTGGATGGTAGTTTCTTTTGCTGTGCAGTATTTTTAGTTTAATTAGATCCCATTTTATTTACTGGCTTTTGTTGCTATTGCTTGGTGTTTTATTACTTTAGTCCTTGCCCATGCCTTGGAAAACCTGAATGGTATTACCTAGGTTTTCTATAGGGTTTTTATGGTATTAGGTCTAACATTTAAGTCTCTAATCCATCTGAATTAATTTTTATAAGGAGTAAGGAAAGGATCCAGTTTCATGTTTTCTACTTATGGTTAATAATTTTCCCAGCACCATTTATTAAATAGGGAATCCTTTTCCCCTGCTTTTGTTTTTCTAGGTTTGTCAAAGATCAGACAGATGTAGATGTGGTATTATTTGAGGGCTCTGTTCTTCTGTTCCATTGGTCTATATTCTGTTTTGGTACCAAAAGTCATGCTGTTCTGGTTACTGTGTAGCCTTGTAGTATACTCTGAAGTCAGGTAGTTTGGATGCCTCCAGCTTTTATCCTTTTGACTTAGGATTGTCTTGGTAATGCGCGGGCTCTTTTTGGTCCCATATGAACTTTAAAGCAGTTTTTCCAATTGTGAAGAAAAACCCATTGGTAGCTTTGTGATTGGGGATGGCATTAACCTATAAATTACCTTGGGCATGGCCATTTTTACAATAATGATTCTTCCTATCCATGAGCATGGAAATTGCTCCTTCATTTGTTTGTGTCCTCTTTATTTCCTTTGAGCAGTGATTTGTAGTTCTCCTTGAAGAGGTCCTTGTAGCATCCTTGTAAGTTGATCAGGGTATGACTTTCTTTTAGCTAATCAGAATGGAAGTTCATTCATGATTTGGCTCTCTGTTTTATCTGTTACTATGGCGTATAAGAATGTTGTGTGATTTTGCACATAATTCTTTTGGTATCCAAGACTTTTGCTGCTAGTTACTTATCAGCTTAAGGAGATTTTTGGGCTAGAGATGTGATGGGGTTTTCAACATAGGCAATCATGTCATCTGCAGACAGGGACACCTGACTTCTTTTCCTAACCTCCTTTATTTTTCCTGCCTGATTGCTCTGGCCAGAACTTCCAACACTATGTTGAATAGGAGCAGGAGAGGCATGCCTGTCTTGTGCAGCTAGTTTTCAAAATGGGAATGCTTCCCAGTTTTTGCCCATTCAGGTATGATATTGGCTGGGGTTTGTTGGCAACAGTTTTATTATTTTGAGATACATTCCATCAATAATGAATTTATTGAGAGAGTTTTTAGTATGAAGGGCTGAATTTGTCAAAGGCCTTTTTCTGCATCTATTGAGTGAGATAATCATGTGGTTTTTGTCTTTTGGTCTCTGTTTATGTTGGATTACGCTTATTAGATTGTACATTGAACTAGCCTTGCATCCCCTATAGGGATGAAGCCTCCACTTGATCATGGAGATAAGCTTTTTGATGTGCTTCTGGATTCGGTTTTCCAGTATTTGACATTGAGGATTTTTGCATGATATTCATCAGGATATTGGTCTAAAATTTTCTTTTTGTTGTGTCTCTGCCAGGCTTTGGTATCAGGATGATGTTGGCCTCATAAAATGAGTTAGGGAGGATTCCCCTTTTTCATTGATTGGAATAATTTTCAGAAGGAATGTGGTACCAGCTCCTCCTTGTACCTCTTGGTAGAATTCTGCTGTGAATACATCTGGTCCTGACTTTTTGGTTGGTAGGCTATTAATTATTGCCCAATTTGCAGCCTGCTATTGGTCTATTCAGGGATTCAGCTTCTTCCCTGGTTTAGTTGTCGTGGATGCAGCAAGTGTCCAGGAAATTATCCATTTCTTCTGATTTTCTAGTTTTTGCATAGAGGTATGTTTATAGTATTCTCTGATGTAGGTTTCTATTTCTCGGTGGGGTCGTGTTGATATCCCTTTATCATTTTTATTATGCCTATTTGATTCTTTTCTCCTTTTTAGTCTTGCTAGTGTTCATCAATTTATTGATCTTTTCAAAACCAGCTCATGGATTCATTGATTTTTAAGTGTTTTTGTGTCTCTATCTCCTTCAGTTCTGCTCTGATCTTATTATATCTTGCCTTCTGCTAGCTTTTGAATGTGTTTGCTCTCGCTTCTTCTTCTAGTTCTTTTTAATTGTGATGTTAGAGTGTCAATTCTTTTAGATCTTCCAGCTTTCTGTGGGCATTTAGTGCTATTAATTTCCCCACACTGCTTTTAAATGTCCCAGAGATTCTGGTATGTTGTATCTTCTTTGTTCTCATTGGTTTGTAAAGAACATCTTTATTTCTGCCTCTCTTTCATTATGTGTACCCAGTAGTCATTTGGGAGCAGGTTATTCAGTTTCCATGTAGTTGAGTGGTTTTGATTGAGTTTAATCCTGAGTTCTAGCTTCATTGCACTGTGGTCTGAGAGACAGTTTGTTGTTATACTTTCTTTTTGTTCTTTTTATTTGCTGAGGAGTGCTTTTACTTCCAACTAAGTGGTCAATTTTGGAATAAGTGTGATGTGGTGCTGAGAAGAATGTATATTCTTGTTGATTTGGGGTGAGAGTTCTGTAGATGTCTATTAGGTCCAGCCTGGTAGAGTTGAGTTCAATTCTGACACCTTGTTGTTAACTCTTTCTGTCTCATTGATCTGTCTAATATTGGACAGCGGGTGTTGAGAAGTCTCCCATTATTATTGTATGGGAGTCTAAATCTCTTTGTAAGTTTCTAAGGACTGCTTTATGAATCTGTAAAAAGTTCTCTGTTTTAAGTATATATATTTAGAAAGTTAGCTCTTCCTGTTGAATTGATCCCTTACTGCTGTGTAATGGCCTCTTTTTGTCTCTTTGATCTTGATGGTTTAGTCTGTTTTATCAGAGACTAGGATTGCAACCCCTGCTTTTCTTTTTGTTCTCCATTTGCTGCCTGGTAGATCCTCCTACACCTTTTATTTTGAGCCTATGTATGTCTCTGCTTTGTGAGATGCACTCTGAATGCTACAGCTTAACTGATGGGTCTTGACTTTATCCAATTTGCTATTCAGGTTCTTTTTAATTGGACCATTTGGTCCATTTACATTTAAGGTTAATATTGTTATGTGTGAACTTGGATCCTGTCACAGATATACGTTATTTTGTCGCTATTAGCTTACATTTGTAGTTTCTTTCAGCATCAGTGGTCTTTATGAAGTTTGGCATGCCTTTTGCAGTGGCTGGTACCGGTTGTTCCTTTCCATGCTTAGTGCTTTCTTCAGGGTCTCCTTGTGTAGGGCAGGCAGTGGCCTGGTGGTGACAAATCTCTAAGCATTTGTTTGTCTGTAAAGGATTTTATTTCTCCTTCTGTTTGTGAAACTTTAGTTTGGCTGGATATGAAATTCTGGTTTAAAATTTTTCTTTAAGAATGTTAGTAAATATTGTCCTCACTCTCTTCTGGCATGTAGAGTTTCAAGTTTGTGAGAGATCTGCTGTTAGTCTGATGGGCTTCCTTTTTAGGTAAACTGACCTTCTCTGGCTGTTTCTAATATTTTCTCCTTTCATTTCAACTTTGTGTGAATCTGACAATTGTAAAAGTCTTGGAGTTGCTCTTTCTCTTCGAGAGTATTTTTGTAGTTTCTGTATTTCCTGGGTTTGAATACACTGCCTTACTAGGTTGGGGAAGTTCTCCCTGGATGATATCATCCTGAAGAGTGTTTTCCAATCCCTTGGTTCCATTTCCCTCACTTTCAGGCACCCCACAATTCCAGACGATTTAGTCTTTTCACATAATCCATACTTTGGAGGCTTTGTTCATTTCTTTTTCTTTTTCTCTAGACTTCTCTTCTCACTTCATTTATCTATCGATCTTCAATCGCTGATACCTTTCTTCCAGTTGATCGAAGTCAGTTACCGCTTGTGCATTTGTCACTTATTTCTGTCATGGTTTTATTCTGCTGTCTGCTTATGGCCTTCTCTGTACTTTGATTATTCTAGTTATCCATTCTTCATTCTTTTTCAAGATTTTTAGTTTCTTTATGCTGGGTACATATGTCTTCCTTTAGCTCTGAGAAGTTTGATGCATCACTTCAGTTTTCTTCTCTCAATTGGTTAAAGTTTGGTTTCTCCCATTCTAGCTTTGATCGTTGCTGATCATGAGCTGTGTTTCTTTTTGAGGGGAGATGTGCCTCTATTTTTCTTTTTGAATTTCCCAGCTTTTTGCCCCTGATTTTCCCCATCTTGTGGTTTTATCTGTCTTTGGTCTTGAGATGATGGTGACATACTGATGGGGTTTGATGTGGGGTAAATCCTTTCTGTTTGTTAAGTTTTCCTTCAACAATTTGGGGACTCCTCAGCTGTAGGTCTGTTGGAGATTGCTTGAGATCCACTCAGACCCCCTATTTGCTTTGTTTTGGGGTATCGTGCAGCGGAGGCTGCAGAAGATAGAATATTGCATATTGAAAGTTGAACAGTGAGTGCTCCTCGTCTGATTCTGCTCTGGAAGTTTCGTTCAGGGTAGGGTACACTGTACCCCGCCATGTGAGGTGTGGGGTGTCGGTCTGCACCTCAGTTGAAAATGCAGAAATCACCTGCCTTCTGTGTTGCTCGCTCTGGGAGCTGGAGACTGGAGCTGTTCCTATTCGGCCATCTTGCTCCGGGACCAACGAGGCACTGTTTTTAAGTGACTAAGCACACGTCCCTCTCCAGACACCACCCAGGGCTTGGCAATGAGGACGCTGGCGGGGGTTTCATATGGTCACACAGAGCCAGAGAACTGACAAGGTTGACCAGGGCACAGGGGGCATGCTGAAGTATGGCTGGGACTACAGAACATTCTAATTTCTAGTGGATGGTAATTTCTTGAGCATTATGAGGTTTGAAAAATACAACAGAAGTCTATATTGTAATGTAGTGTCCTCTTATCCACAGGGATATGTTCCAAGACCCACAGTGATGCTTCTGGAAACCTTTTGGGTAGTAGAAAAAGAACCCCTTGTATATGTGTTTCTTTCTCTTATACGCATACATGCCTCAAGGCTGATAAAGTTTAATTTATAAATTGGCACAGTAAGAGATTTAAGAGCAGTGCACCAATAAAATAGAATAATCATAACATACTGTCACGCCTGTAATGAAAGCTATGTGAACGTGGTCTCTAATAATAAAACATCTTTCATGCCCTTCGCTTCATTTTCTGACTGTGGTTGACCACAGATAACTGAAACCACAGAGAGAACACCACAGGCTGGGTGCGGTGGCTCACGCCTGTAATCCCAGCAATTTGGGAGGCTGAGCTGGGCAGATCATCTGAGGTCAGGAGTTCTGGTTATTGGGTTCCCCGGCTAACCCGGGTGAAACCCCAGCTCTACTAAAAATATAAAACTTAGCCAGGTGTGGTGGCCGGCACCTGTGATCCCATCTACTTGGGAGGCTGAGGCAGGAGAATGGTGTGAACCTGGGAGGCGGAGCTTGCAGTGAGCCAAGATCACGCCACTGCACTCCAGCCTGGGCGACAGAGCAAGACTCCATCTAAAAAAAAGAAAAGAAAAGAAAGCAATGCCACAGATGGGGTCGACTGTATGGTAATTACCGAAATGTGCTGGAGAAAAACATACTCACTTTAACCTTGACATACTGATTTCACCAAGACTACCTTTATCTTAAATGATAGCATAAAATAATGTGTTTGGAAAACAACTACACTATGAATATTAATAAAAAGATACTAAATGGCGAATTCTTGGCCATTTTCATTTACCACAGAAAGAAAAGGGACAAATATAGTTGGAAAAAGATGAAACTCCATATCTTCATAAGGTCCTTCAATGTAAAGATGAATAACTTCAACCTGAAGTGAAAAGCATCTGCCACGATCTTCTAAAATTACTGGGAATATAATTGACCAGCAGCCTCGGTGGAGACATAACACGCGCTCTCCATTGTTACCCTTTGCCCGAATATGTGGTCAGTGACTATCAGCGCATTGCGAGTGGAGGAAGGCAGGATCAGAGATATCACTGCCCAAAAAAGCAACAGTAGCAAACAGCAGCAGCAACACAGAATGATGGAGCCTCCCGCCACGCTCTTCAAAGTGCTGCAGCCAAGAAGACAGAAGAAGGTGGTGTGGACCTGCAAAGGACAGACCCTGAATCAGTGCGACCCACCCTACCTGTGCCTCCAACCAAAACAGTAGATTCCCTCTTGCCACCCCACGCTGCCAGTCTGGAGTGAGGCTGATTGAGAAGAGAAGTTGTAAGTTGGAGAGAAAAAGTTTTAAGAGAGCCCATGAGTGCAGAAGCCCCGACTCCCACCAAGGATCTCAGCAGATGCAGGAAAGCCATGGGAGGCAAAGGCCGTCTTCCCCTCCCCATGGGCAGCAGGGAATATGCAGTGATGACTATAACCAAATTCCTGCTCCCACCAGCCCTCCAACTACCAGCCCTAACAGCTAAATCCAAGAACATTTTATCTGTCCTCACTGGAGTTGAAAGGTGTGAGGCGAGAGGTTGGGAAATTTCACCAGGAGTACATGTGACCATCCTACTTTAGACCCAGGGTTTTACTTGGAATTAGAGCAATAAATAATAATATAGATCTCCTCCCAGGTAATACCCAAAATGTAATGGAGCACCAACAGACCAATATCAACAGCAACAAGGTATAGACAAAAATGCCCAGGCCTATCCATCCGGGCTAGCCCTCAGAACCAGACCAGGAGAAGAAGAGGGGAAAGCAGGGGAGTCCTGAAGGCTGAGACCTGCTCAGAATTAAAACTCACGAACTGCCAAATCAAATGGGTAAAATCAATGACAATTTCCTGAACTGGTGTGGGACAGACCATGGACAACAAAAGACATAAGGACACAGATGGGCATAAAGGCAACTGAACTCCAGCCACAAAGGGTTGTTTTCAGACGAAAGTTGTGGACCGTTTTCCAACTCGAAAAACTGAGAATAAGGCAAATGAATAGGCCGGAAGCACGGGAGCAATCGAACAAACTGGAACAGGCACTCATGAACAGAACACTCAAACAGGCAAATAACGAAACAAACTGAGCAGAACAAACAATATCATCTGAGGACTAGATCTGGATAGAACAAAACGGACCAGCCAAGGGAAGAACTGGTGGTAATAAATAATCTTATGAGATGACGCCAGAAATGAGTAAAGTAAATGTTATAACTCATGAATTTGTAAAATGACAAGACCAATTTATAGTGAAATGGGAAGAGGGAGTGCACCACAAAATAAATGAATTGCCCATCCTATTAAACATCTTTCGATTTTCCCTCAATAGTAGTCAACAGATACTCTTCACCGGGTGATAAATATTAAGCTACATATCCACCTGGCGTTATAAAGAGATGCAGAAAACCTAAAGCCGAGATAACTAATAATAGAGTTTGAAGTGAGAAGTGGAGAATTAATAGAAACTGTCAGGTTGATAAATCATGAACTATAGGTTGAATTATATTATGTAAAATTATATAGGTAACCACTTAACCACATAAAAGCAATAAATCTTTTATTTTAACTAAAGGATTGCACATATATCAGAAGGAGCAGGGAAATAAAATCCAAAAGAGAATGCAAAAGAAATATCAATTTCAGATGTTGAAAAAATATTAAACCAAATATATCAGCAATATGTACTAAAAATATAAGTGCAGATCCAACATAAACCCTAAAAAAGTGCCTCAAAAAAGTTAAACATAAAATTGAGTATAAAATAATAAGAAGTACATATTGATCTATGTCTCCAGTTTCTGACACAGAGCTCCAAATACCCTTGTAATTTCTTGAGCGATGGGGCACTGGGAGCATCTTTTGTTCTAATATTGGTTGGGAGCATCTTTGACTGGTACGGAGTTCCTGGTATGGAGCTTCCAATCCCTTGGAATTTCCTGGGTGATAGGAGCATCTTTTGTTCTAATGAACTACTCTTGGTGGAATCCTAGATGAGGGCTGGTCACCTGAAAGACCAAGCCATGGTTAGAAGCTTGGAACTTTCAGCCCCACACCCCATCCTCTAGGGAGGAAAGAGGAGCTGGAGATTGAATCAATATTATCATTCATGCCTACATGATGAAGCCTCCTTAAATATTCCTAAGTACAGTTGCGGAGCTTCAGGGTTGGGGAACACATTTGTGGTGCTCCTGGAGAGGCCATACCCACCCCCAACGTCTCTTTTCCTATTATAGTCTCTCCCATTTGGCTGTATTCTTTATAATAAGTGGATAAACATAGTAAAGTGTTCCCCTGCGTTCTCTGAGCTGTTCCACCAAATGACTGGATCTAAGAAGGGGGTCGTGGGAACCTTCGATTTATAGGCAAGTTGGACAGAAGCTGTGGGTGACCTGCGGACCCACCACTTACAACTGGCATCTGGAGCGGGGCAGTCCTGGAATACCCCTGTGGGGCTGGCAAAAATTTAACCTTTTGGAAGTTAGTGTCACAGTTGAGCTGAACGGTAGGACAGCCAGCTGGTGCTGGAGAATGGGTTGGCGTGGGGAAATCCCACACATGTGGAGACGGGAGGTGTCGTGTGAACGTAAGAATGAACGAGGGAGGCATCTCAGCAAAACAAATCAGTGGGGCTGGTTTTAAAAGCAGATAAATGTGAATTCAAGGTAAATACTGAAAACAGAGTGCAAATCCGGTATTAATCGTTAAACGTCCTATGGTAAATGGAAGGATATTAAAGAGGAATGCTGCTGACAGGGAACGTGGCCCCGGCCAGGCCAGTGAGCATAGCCGGGTGGAGCTCCCAGACACCTGCCCAGGTCGTTCTCAGAGAGGGATCCATTCACAGACGCTGATCGTACAAACCCCTCAGAAACACCTCAGCACATTACAATATTAGAAATAGTACAAAAGGCTTAAAGCATGAGGTGATATAACTAGAAATTAATTTTTAAGTTAAAAAATGTGGAGATTTTAAAACACTCAGCAAAGCTCAGTTCGGGCTGGTCTGAGTGCAGTGGGGTGTACAAGGAATTGATTACAAACAGTTACAAGTTTCTTTGCTCCTTTTCCATTTCCACTGCTGCTTCACCTGACTAGCCTTTATTTAAAAAGTCAGTTCAAAGAAGATACAACAATTCAACTTATAGAATATCCAGAAAATACAAATGAAAACATTGCATATTAAGACATATGGACTGCTGTTAAGACTTTGATCAGAGTAAAATACAGACCCAAAAATACTTATCTGATTAAATAAGAATAATTGGAAACACACGAATTAGGCATCTACTGAATAACTTAGAAAAACAACAACAAAATAAAAGCAGAAGAGAACCGGCTGGGCACGGTGGCTCACGCTGGTAATTCCAGCACTTTGGGATGCTGAGGTGGGTAGATCAACTGAGGTCAGGAGTTTGAGACCAGCCTGGCCAACATGGCGAAACCCTGTCTCTACTAAAAATACAAAAAAAAAAAAAAAAATTGCCGGGAGTGGTAGCAGGTGCCTGTAATCCCAGCTACTCAGGAGGCTGAGGCAGGAGAATTGCTTGAACCTGGGAGGTGGAGGTTTCAGTGAGCCAAGATGACGCCATTGCACTCCAGCCTGGGCAACAGTGTGAGACTTCCTCTCAAAAAAAAAAAAAAAAAAAAAAAAGGAAAAGGAAGGTATAACATGGCTGAATCTTGAGGACATCTTATTTCATGCTAAGTGAAATAAGTCAGTCACAAAAGGACAAATACTGTATGAACCCACTTGTATCAGGTACCTAGTCAAATTTATAAAGACCAAAAGGAGGCCAGGTGAGCTGGCTCAGGCCTGTAATCACAGCACTTTGGGAGGCTGAGGCAGGCAGATCACTTGAGGCCAGGAGTTTGAGACCAGCCTGGCCACCAACATGGTGAAATCCCATCTCTACTAAAAATACAAAACAATTAGCCGGGCTTGGTGGTGTGCACCTGTAATCCCAGCGACTCTGGAGGCTGAGGCACGAGAATCACTCGAACCCAGGAGGCAGACGTTGCAGTGAGCAGAGATTGCGCCACTGTATTCTAGCCTGGGTTACAGAATGAGACTGTCTCAAAAAAAGAAAAAAAAAAGACCAAAACGAGAATGATGGTTGCCAGGGGCTGGGGGAGGGCGAATGGGAAGCTGATGTTTGATAGAGACAGGGTTTCAATTTGGGAAGATGAAAAGAGTTCTGGGAATATGTGATTGTGAGGATTATACAACAATGTGAATGTATTTAATGCCACTGAATGGTACACTTAAAACTAGTTAAAATGATAAATTTTACATTATGTATATTTTACCAAAATTTAAAAATATACAACTTTTTAAAAAGTAAAATAGAATGAAAATATTAAAAATAAAAGCAGAAAACTAAGAATTACAAAACGCACCTGCAGAATTTGTTGATGGGAAGTATTAATCAGAAGGTGAACACACAGAACTCTAACACAGCAGCAAAGGAAATGGTAAGAAGGCCATTGGCAGGAAAAAAAGGAAATTTAGAAAGCAGTGCAAAATGCTACATGTGACGGCGGAGAGAAGACAAGAAAGAGTGTGGAACTGCAGCACTGCTGAAAGCGCGCACTCCCGAGGCGGGCTGTGTGCAGACACGGGGGGTGTCTCGCCACAAAGAGTTTGAGAAAGAGTCTGTGGGCCGCATCCCCAGGGGCCATAACTTCGAGACCCCTTCCCCAACTCAAGACAAGCTATGGCATTAGAAGGTCAAACACAGATGGAGATGAAGTAAACAGTAATTAGAAAAGGAGCCATCCATGGTGAGGTCAGAAACACTCTGATGGACGGAAGGTCTACGGAGGCTGGGAAGGGTTTGTGCCACATAAAAAATGAAGGAATGAGAAAAAGTTAAATTATGTAAGAGTTACTTCCTGAGGTGTGCACCCCCGGAGGGCTCTGCTTAAAGCTTCTGTCAGTCATTTCTCCAACTCGCTGGGGTCCCCATAAGTGCACTGACCAGCTATGTCTAACCCACCCGTGCTGCCTCAACTCGTTTGTCCCACAGGCTCCCAGGGCCGGGGAAGGGCTAAACCGTGTCTTGGGCCCAGCACTGGCTGGAGAAGCACATGCAACAACGGTGGCTTCTGCTGCGCTGGCCCACTGCTGTCACCTGGGAGGGCTGGGTCAGCACAGGGGACCCCCCAAGACCCTGAAGACAGGTCCCCAGACTGCAAAGTCTAAGGGTCCAGTGTCCAAAAATATGAACCAGTAAAACTCGTGGCAAGGTAAATCAATAGGCACAGGAGAAAGTAGAAATGCACACAATTACAAATGGAAAAAGGAGAAATAACCACAAATACAGAGGAAAGAAAACACTTGAAGTGCCTATATTGCAAAACTATGCAACTATGTTAAAAAGTGGACGGAATATTATTTTTAAAATGTAACTAAAATGGACTCTAGAAGGGTTTGAGGACCTAACCTGAGGAGCAAAAATCCAGAAATATACCACAGCAGGCCCAGACAGCCCCAGCTAGTTCTTCCACACTTAAGTAGAAAATAATTCAAAATCAATAGATGGTTGTAGAATAGAGAGGTTTTTGTTTTATAATATTTCTTTAAGTTAGCATAAAGTTAAATCAAATCTGGGCCAGGCGTGGTGGTTCATGCCTGTAATCCCAGCACTTTGGGAGGCCGAGGCGGGTGGATCACGAGGTCAGGAGATGGAGACCATCCTGGCTAACACGGTGAAAACCCGGTCTCCACTAAAAAATACAAAAAAATTAGCTCAGTGTGGTGGCATAGCCTGTAGTCCCAGCTCCTCGGGAGGCTGAGGCAGGAGAATGGCGTGAACCTGGGAGGCGGAGCTTGGAGAGAGCTGAGATCAGACCACTGCACTCCAGCCTGGGTGACAGAGCGAGACTCCGTCTCAAAAAAAGAAAAAAGTTAAATCTGGGCAAAAAACACATAAAAGCAAGCTGTAGAATGATGAATCTTAATTATAAATATTGATAACCAAAATCATGGTACTAGTAAGTAAAGAACATCTCAGGAATACACTAATGATTTGGTCTTAAATATTCTATTAATATAATTAAACATACTACTAGAGCAAAGGAAAAGACCTTCTGATAATCCCTCTGGACACTGAAAAGGCTTTGATAAAAATCTAACATCTATATTTTCCTCAGAGAGTCTTAATAGTTTGAGAACACACAGATACTTTTTTATTATGGCAAGGAAAATACATGTCTTCATACAAGTTAAACGTTGAGACATTACGACGTCCCACTGATGTCGAGAACAAGATAAGCATGCCACCTGAATGACTGACTCAACACTGATCTCAAATGCAACCAGATACAAGAAGTAAGAGACACATTGGAAAGAAGTCAGAAGTAAATCTTAGAAACAAGTAGGAATCACAGTTTGTGGTTGATTATAACATTCATACATAAAAACCAACTACTTTCTTATACAATGGGATAAAATAGAAAATAAAGTGGAATAAATCATTCCATTGAAAATGGTAGCCAAATGATAAAACATCTGGAAATAAACAACTATAAATTCAAAGCACCTTCGTGAACAAAATCATAAAACACTCCTAAGTTATATAAAATTAGACTTAAACACAAGATTTCGTGCTGTTGAATAGGAAGACTCAATCTGTAAATTCACTGTGACTCTAATTGAAAAAAAGATTCATATGAGAGAGAGACTCAGAGTTGAAGGAAGTGTTGACTTGAAAATACTGATATGAGTATGAATAATGCTTTAGAAATTAAAGGCATTCATAGAGATAAATAGAACAGAAATAGAACCAAACACTTAAAGAAATTTAGTTTACAAATAAGGCTGCATTTTGAACAGCTGGGAAAAACACTATGACTGGATTTTAGAAATGCATTATTACATAGTTATTGATACAACTGACCACCATTTGGAGGAAAAAGTATGGATTTTTCCCTCATTTCCTGCAATAAATGAATTCCAGGGAGTCCGAAGGTAAACAAATAAAACCATAAAGTTTCAGAAGAAAATGTGAGTAAGTTTATTTATCATCTCAGAATGAGGAAGGCTTTTAAAAACTGGAAACAAATCCCACAATTGACAAAGAAAAATACTGATAAATTGACAACATAAAAATTTAAACTCTATGCCAATAAATAAGGAAATCAATAAATAACATCCAAAGACAAATGATAAACAAAAATATTTTAAAGGCATAAGACAAAAATGTCCCGAAGTACATGAGCAAATTAATTAAGAAAAAGCCAAATAACCCATTTAGGAACTGGGTAAAATATATAAATGTATCCAAAGTAAAATTACAAAAAATTTGAAAAGATGTCCCATTTTATACACAATAAAATAAACCAAAATCAGAATAATATTCCTAAATATCATGTGTCACCAATTATATTGGGAAAAACATTAAGTTTGAAAATGCCCAGTGCTATTATAGAAAGTTGAGAAATTGGGCCTTTTATTGTACTCTTGATGGAGTTACATCCATTGATCAGTTTCTAGAAGATGATCTGGCAATATCTATCAAAATTTTAAATACATGTAACCTTAAACCCAGTAATTTCATTTCTAAGTTGGAATTTATACCAAGTTTTAGTCACAAAACAATGTCAAGATATATGTACAAGTATGCCAATTATAGATTTGTATATAAAAATAAAAACTGGAAATATCCATATGTTCGCCAATAAAAGGCTATTCAAATAAATGATAGTCCACTGAGACAATGGAACGCTAAGCAGCTACTAGGAGGCATGAGGTAGATCTTTATGTGTTACTATGGGACGACCTCTAAGACAAAACCATGTGAAGAATGCAAGGTGCAGCGCACTTCACAGAGCGCTAGTGCTGGAAAGGGAAGGTCTCTTCATAACCCCCGTTCCTCCTTCTTTGGCCTCTTATCTTCTTTTCTTCCTTTCTAGAAATGCCCTTAGAAGCTCATTCGTGGTCCCCTCTGAGAGAGAAAACAGGGAGTATGGGAGGCTGTTGTTTTTAATACTTTTCTAACTATGCACACATCTATTTCTTATTATTACTTTATTAAATGACAGAGTAGTTATTTGAGGGGCCAAAATATGCACAACTTTTGTTTGCTTCCATTTTCCAATCTGCGGAATGCCTGTGAGGCCGGCTGGGCTCAGAAGACAAGGAACAGGCCTTTCCCCACAGATGACAGGGGGGCCCAGGATGGGCGGAAGCTTCTGCTGCAGCTTTGGGGGTCACATCCCAGCCCACGTAAATTATGCAAGTTCCCAGGCTTCATTCCCGGAGATTCTGGTCCTGTGAGCCTAGGGTGGGGCCCGGAAATCTCTATGGGATGGTGCAGGCTGCCCCAGGAACACACCTAAGAAACACTGCAACTGCCCCACACACACATCCAAGTCCCCAGATACATAGGCAGGCATCTCATCTCATAGAACAGATAGGGAAACTGAGGTCCAGAGTGGGGAAAGAAATGGCACAGGGTCATCCAGCAAGTAGTAGCAGAGCCACGACACACCCACTGCCTGCGGACACCATCTCTGATGACAGCTCCACCTCCCTTCAGGAACCTTGCCCACCCCCACCCCTACCTCCTGCTGCCCCTATGGTGGGTCTCTGTCCAAGGAAGATGTAGCCCTGGTCCTCTAGGCTGACTGGGGCTCAGAGGAAAAGCTTGGCCCAGAGTGTAGGAGCTAGAAGGGTCCTTGGAATTCAGGTGGGGAAATTGAGGCCCAAAGAAGGCAGTCCTGGGCCGGGCGCGGTGGCTCAAGCCTGTAATCCCAGCACTTTGGGAGGCCAAGAAGGGCAGATCACGAGGTCAGGAGATCGAGACCATCCTGGCTAACATGGTGAAACTCCGTCTCTACTAACAAAAAAAAAAAAAACTAGCCGGGCGAGGTGGCGGGCGTCTGTAGTCCCAGCTACTCGGGAGGCTGAGGCAGGAGAATGGCATAAACCCGGGAGGCGGAGCTTGCAGTGAGCTGAGATCTGGCCACTGCACTCCAGCCCGGGCTACAGAGCGAGAATCCGTCTCAAAAAAAAAAAAAAGAAGGCAGTCCTCACAGTTCAACTCTGGAGAAGGTCTGGGTCTCCTTCCTGAGTGGTAGGTTTGACTTCAGCAGCCTGACCCTCAGTCAAGCTGGCTGTCCAGGCCCACCACACCTGGGGTGGGTGACCAGAGGCGGCGGTGCCATAAAACACGTTTCCTGGGAGATCCACCCCCAAAGCTCAAAACATTCCAGGGCTGGTGATTTGGGCACGCCCCCTTCCCTCTCAGCCTCCTTTCCCCATCTCTACAATAGCTGTGTTGGAGGAGACTTCTCTCTGAGACTGAGCTGCAGATGTTCTCCCAGGTGCCTACACCGCCCAGGTTGCTGGCTCCTCTGTGCCCATTCTTCAAGACAGTCAGCTCTTAGGTGAGGAAGGTGCCTTGGCCCTATTGGGAGTAGGATCTGGTGTCCCTGAGCCTCCCAGACCAGTGGGGATGACCCAGGCTGCCTGCAAAGCTGCTGTCCAGCCCACAGACACCGCCTGGGAGGGTGGGCCCGGCCCTTGCAGCAGCTCTGAGAAGAGGCAGCCCTCACTTCAAAACTCGCAGAGCCACCCATGCCTTCCCTCAGTGCGAAGAGGCTTTTAGGAAAATGAAACATCTCAAGTTCAAACCCATGGGGTTGCTGAAAGACGAGACAGTACGGGGTGAGCTGGTGCGAGGGAGCGCAGCTCTGTGCAGACTTTGTAGGGAGGGCACTTAGGAAAAGGGACTGGAGTCTGGGAGGCTGACCAGCTCAGGGTTAAAGGGAGAGGATGGAGCTGGAGTGAGCTGGCCTCATTATCTCCCTTGGGCCTTTGAGCCTCAGGTGATTCAAGGGAGCAAATACCTCCTTTTCCCAACCAGGGAGTTCTCGCCACGTTTTGGAATTGGTACCATTCCCTTGGGGGCTGCGGGGGAGCCCCCACCTCCAGACCTGGCTGGAACTGCTGCCTCCATTCTGGATCCAAAAGAACCTCTGGCAGCTTCTCCATCTCCCTCCCAGTCCAGCCTCACCTCCTCCCCAGTGAGGGCCCCAACAGCAAATCTGACAACTGGAGGAACAAGGCAGGAAGGGCAGGGTCTGAGGGAGTGACCACCTCGGAAGGCAGCTCGGCCACCTTCTCTCCAGGACTCTGAGGCTTGCTTTCATATCGCTCCCTCGACATCCTTTTGCTATCATCTGGCATGTAGACAGACAGATGGTCTTTAAAAACAACAACACTGTTGACGTGGAGCAGACGTCCCCTTTGGGATGGTTTGGAGAGGTTAGGGTTGAGGGCATCCTCTCTTCTGCAACCTGCAGCAGTAATAGGTGAGATATAGAAAGTAAATAAAGGCCGGACATGGTGGCTCACACCTGTAACCCCAGCACTTTGGTAGGCCGAGGTAAGAGGATCACTTGAGGCCAGGAGAACAGCCTGGCCAATATTGCAACATCCCGTCTCTACTAAAAATGTAAAAATTAGCTGGGCATAGTGGTGCACACCTGTAGTCCCAGAAGCTACTCAGGAGGCTGAGGCAGGAGAATCACTTGCACCTGGCAGCTGGAGGTTGCAGTGGAACCTTGATCCTGCCACGATTCCAGCAGCAGCCTGGGTGACAGACTGAGACCATCCCAAAAAAAAAAAATAAAATAAAAATAAAGTAAATAAAAAGACATGCCTATTGAAAAAAATAAATAAGTTAATCATCTCCATGAATGAAAAGCAGAAAAGAAAATGCAAAGTGGTTGAGACTGAAGAGGTTGGAATCCCACTCAGTTTAAAACTCAAAGATGGTAGGTGGTGGTCCTTGGGATGGTGAGGGACCAGTTGACAGGACCCCAGTACTTGGCTGCTGGTTGCCAAGGAAACATGCCTGTAATCCCAGCACTTTGGGAGTCGAGAGTAACCATGTCAGTGTGAAAGCAAATCAGACAGGACAGGCAATGGAGGGAGGAGAGCCAAACGGGCCTGGATTCAGATCTCGCCTGCTGAGCCAGGTGGGCTGGGCGCACAAGTGGCCTTCCTCTCTGCACAACATCAGCATGACATGCTCTCAGCCCTCTTTAACTCAGGTTCCTATCGTGACAGCAGGCTTGTCAATCCCACTGCCCTGTGTGGCTTACACCCGTGCCGCCCAGCAGGGACAGAAGCAGGAGACAGAGGAGCCAGGGTTTGGGAATCCACAAGCCACCCACAGGCCCTCATCACACACACACACAAGGATGCTGCCTCACTGGGCCTGCTACCTCCAATCACCCCGGCACCTTTCAGTCTCACTAGCCGATAACGGGAGTAAACCCACTGTACCAAGAAACAGGGGCTAGAATCTAGTATGGGAAGTTAAGCACCAGCTAGGGAGCAAGAAAGAGAGACGGCAAAATACAGTGACATTTTAATTTATTTCTGCCCATATAAAAATTTAGAGCCGCTAACAAAATGTGTAATTCTGATGGCTCTGCACATTACAAAATCCCACGGCGCCTATATTTTCATGTAAATGGAAAGCTGTACTTTTGTGCTTCACATAACTAAAGAGTTACTCTGAATCATTTCACGGTTTATTTTGGCAAGCAGCAATTTCTTCAACCCATGTCTTCCAAACATTATGAAAATCGCAAAAGTCTTGAATTCCTTAGATAAACTACGTTCAAGAACCGATCCCGCCAGTCACATACCGCAGAATCCTTCTTCATCACAAACACTTATGGTTCGTGCGTTCATCGGTGTGGGAGACGGATACTATCCATACACGCTTTTTATGAAACGGCGGGATCGTCACTGGAAAAGCGCAGTTTACTTTTTATCTGTTTTACAAAATTTTGCAGGAGGGGAATTTATGTTTCTATTCTCCTATTTTGTATTTTTTAGTAGGTACATCCTTATTATAAATGACTAGAACCAGTCCTACACGGACCCCACGTGCCAAAAAGAACCAAAAGTCACACGAAGCTTAAGATGAATACAGGAGACAACCCGTGACAGCACAGACACCTACCGGACAATCGTGGAGTCACAGGCACCGTCATACCTTAACGCATTAAACATGGCCAGGGCGCGGGTTTCACACCTGTAATCCCAACACTTTGGGAAGCTGGCATGGGTGCAGACTAACTGAGGTTGGGAGTTCAAGACCACCCCAGCCATGGTGGTGAAACCCTATCTCTACTAAAAGTACAAAAATTCACAGGTATGGTGGCATCGCATCTTATCCCGCCACCAGGAGCTGAGGCAGGAGAACATTTGCAGAACCCAGGAGGTGAGAGCCAGTGAGCTGAGATCCCGCCCCACCGCAGTCCCGGGCAATGAAAGTGAGGCCCACCTCAGGGGAAAAAAGCCAAACCAAACAAAGTCCATGAGGCCGGGGCACGTAAGTCGCCTGCAATCCCACTTTGGGAAGCCAAAATGACAGATCGAGACCATACTGGCTGCTGCTAACACGTGGTAGAAAACCCCCGCCTCTACTGGGGTAAAAATACACACATACAAAAAATACAAAAGAAAAAAAAAAAAAAAAAACTAGCCAGGCGCGAGGTGGTGGCGGGCTCTAACCCAGAAGCCACATCTCGGGAGGCTGAGGCAGGAGAGTGGGCGGAACCCGGGAGGCAAGGCAGAGCTTGCAGGTGACCCGCTGAGATCGGCCACATCAGTCACCCCAGCCTCCTCCTGGGCACAGAGCAAGACCTGGCCTCCCGCTACAAAAAAAAAAAAAAAAAAAACCATGAAATTAATTGCAATAATGGTCGGGTGCAGTGGCTCATGCTTGTGGAATCCCAGCACTTGTGTCCAACTCAAAGCTCATTTTCCTAGCTAGCATCTGCAGCCCCATGCTGCCAGGCAGGGCCCACCTCCCACGCAGTAGAGAGACCTCCACGATGGTCTCTAGAGAGAGAGAGAGAGAGAGAGAGAGAGAACAGGCCAGCTGAGAAGCTTCTGCTCTGTGCTCTTTCCGCTTGGATCACCTGCCAGTTTCAGCCAAGAAAGTGTGTGTGTAGAAACAAAATCAGGAGAATGAGTTTACAAACAGCAGACTCTCTCTCTTTCACATGAACTGAGGTGGCAGCCTGTGTTTCATTGTTCATCAGCCCTCTCTAAATCACTCTTTGTTTCCTCCTCTCTTGTCTATCATGGCAGGCTTACAGCCAACACTGCCTGACCTGCTGGCTTCTAGCCAGTACATAGCCTCTCTCTGTCCACAAGGCTGAGTCTCCTCCGACTTCTCTCACCTCCCTCCCTCCTAGTCCACAGTAGCCTCCAGAACAATGCTCACCAGCTTCTTCATGGACTTAGTTTCTCAAGACTGCTACCTGCACAAAGTGGCATGGGGCACCTGTAGTATATAAAGTGAGGCAGAACCAGTAAAATAACCTTCCATGATGATTTTATTTGCATCTAATGTGCCATTAAGAATCTTTACATGTTTACTGCACACCCTACCCTCTTCTTTCTCAGAAAACTTTTGAATATCATCATACCTCCAACTTCTCCCTTCTCTCACCTATAAGTTGTGTAAGTCTGTTTTATCCCAACATCTGTACTAGGTAATCTTCATATTCTCCCATCACCTTGGATTTTAGACCTTGTGCTGGATTTCACTATCTTAATAATAAAACCAATAATCACCTATTATTAAAACACAATACTACAGGCATAACTGTGTAATCAACATTTTGAGAGGCCAACGCAGGTGGATCACCTGAGGTCAGGAGTTGGAGGCGAGCCTGGCTAATATGCTAAAACGTGTCTCTACTAAAAATACAAAATCAGCCAGGTGTGTTGCAGATGCCTGTGGAAATAGGCTAATGTATGCTTATAGAACAGCCGGAACCTGCAGGAGGCAGCAGCCAAGACGACACTGCACTCCAGCGCCCGGGACACGGGGAGTGACTCTGTCTCAAAAAAAAAAAAAAAAAAAAAAAACTTTGCATTGGCAAATAACAGGCCGGGCTGGTGACCACACGCCTATAATCCCAACACTTTGGGAGCCCATATGCATGGATTTACTTCTGAGGCCAGGGAGGTAAGACCAGCTCTGTCACCTGCATGTTCCCATCTCCACTCAAAATCACAACAGCGGGGCAGGCACACGCCTGTAATCCCAGCTGTTCAGGAGGCTGAGGCAGGAGAATCGCTTGAACCCGGGAGGCGGAGGTTCCGGCGAGTCAAGATTGCATCACTGCACTCCAGCCTGGGTAACAAGAGCGAAACTCTGCCTCAAAAAAAAAAAGCAACACAACACAACAAAACACAATACAACTCAACTCATACGATTTACCTAAGAAGCTGTTGTACGAGCTGAACCAGAGGTAAACACCGTTTGCCAGAAGACTCACGGATTCCCGTATTAACAAGGTCTTTATCCAATGCAGTCCTGCTTCTATGAAATGTTGAGGCATTTGCTTCCTGTTCATCAACTTCTTTTTCCTTCTGTGCTTCTTTTTTGGCTTCAATATCCTGGAATTCATAAACAGAAACTGTTTACAAGGGATCTCATTAGCAGGTGTGACCCCAGGGCCAAGCTATCCCAGCCTCTGTGTGCCACCGCACACACCTACCCATGTAAGGCCCACACCTGCCCTGTTGGAAACCCCAACTCAGTTGTGCAGTTTCAGTGTCTTCTTTTTACAGATCCAAGGTCCAGGCGGCCTCTGCTGATGCTCTCCAGCCTCCTTCTGTGAAGTCCCTAAAATCCTTAACCCTGCTCCTGGCTCTCACAAACACCCATGTGATCCGCCCCACACACGCAGCATCCAGCTGCTCTGTGAGGACAAGAAGCTAGAATTCTCACACACACTGGTTCAAGTGTAAACGGCAAAGCCACTTTGGGAACCCATGAACAGCTACTTACCCCAGGAACTAACAAATTCCACTCCAGGTGTTTACCCTAAGGGAGAACATATGTTCACTGAAGTACTTGTACACAGCACAATCGTGGCAGCTCTACACGGCCAAAAACCAGAAAGCCTGGGCGCGGTGGCTCACGCTTGTAATCCCAACACTTTGGGAGGCCAAGGCTGGGGGATCACTTGAGCCCAGGAGTTCGAGACCAGCCTGTGCAACATAGTGAAACGCAAACCTTTTGTCTCTACAAAAATAATAAATCCAGCGCATCCTGACCGTGTCCCGCACCAGAGTACCGAGGTGGGAGGATTCGCTGACTGGTGGCTGCAAGGCCAATTGTGCCTATCCAGTTTCAGTGACAGAGCATGACCCTGTCTCCAAAAAAAAAAAAAAATTAACCGTCCCTTCAGAATGAACTAAACAACCGCGCACGCACCATGAAATGAAAACTTCCTAATGTCCAGCCACGCGACACTATGGAGTGAACTCGAAAACTCTCCAAGGCAAATGCGGTGAAGAGGTGGTGCCTCTGTAAAGCGAGTAACATTGCTGCAACACCAGAGCAGGAAAAATGAATTTCATCTGAGGGCAGGAGCGCCTCCGGCTATGAAAGCCAAGCAAGTACAGGGATCTTCCCCCGGTGTTGGGAAGCATGATGGACAAGTTACCGTTAACTTGTCAAAGACAACACCGGTATCGTGTCAATTAAATCATATCCTCAATAACTGTTTAAATTACACATAAAAGAGTTTAAAACACGGATGACATGCAAAGTCTCAGTTCACCATTTTCAGCGAGTGCGGAAATTATCCTCAGAGCACCACCAGGTCATGTGCCTCCAAGGCCACTCTGGATCTCTGCAGTAATGGCTGCGCGGGTGCTTGACCTCAACCTCTCCAGCAGCCACCAAGCTGCCTGACTGTAGAAGATCACTCATGAATTGACAACTTCTAATTTATGTTCACTGCCTGAAACTGCAGGTAGCTAATTTGAGGAACTCATCCTCCTACAGCACCATGGACTCCATGCCCTCTCCCCGCCCTTCCCCGCCCACCCCAAGCAGGGCAGGGGGAGCAGAGAGTGCCCGGCCCGGCCTCGGCGCTGGGGGCGCACGATGTCGCCTGGCACCTGATGGCGGCCGACGGTGTGTTTCGAAGCACGGTCATATCACCACCGCCAGCCTTAGGTCACCAGACCACGCCTGCATCTAAGCAACCATACCCTTGGGTCAAACCACATCACACGGCAAACTGGCGCAACAAAAACACTACCAGAACTTCGAAATGAGTGAATTTCAAAAGCCCCTGGATAAATTTTAATGAAACCACTTTTAAAGTATTGGTTTTAAATACATAACTTTCAGTTTATTTAGAAAACTGGACTAGAAACTTCTTTTACCCATTAAATATTAAGCATGCCAGAGGAAATTTTTAACCCACCGCTAACATGGTATATGGAAGAGTCACAAATACAGAGGATGAACCAATTGTTAGCAACCCGCACTCCCAACCACACCACCAAACATGAAAGAAAGGCATTTATGTAACTGTGCTGGGCCACACACAGGGCTGCCTGTAACCCCAGGACTTTGGGAGGCCGAGGTGTAAGATCACGGAGATGGAGCGCCCAAGACCAGTCGGGCCATGGTGAACCCCATGTCTATAAAAAATCAGCCGGACATGATGGGTACACCCAGTCCTGCCACTGGGAGTCTGAGGCAGGAGTACTTGAACCTGTTGAGGCCAAGATTACACCACTGCATTCCAGCTCAGGACAAAGTGAGACGCTGTTCCAGTGAAAGCTGCTAAAATTAGATTATGGAGCTGAGAGAGCAAGACAAGGGAAACCCCTCAAGTGCAAAACCAACTCACACGGGCACACACACACACACACAGTGAGCCACAGGTTCCGCTCTGACAGAGCCGAAATGTGGTCACAACAACTCCGCTACATGGAATTGCCAGAATGGGACTAATTAACTCAGCCTTGCAGGCTGGAGCCACTGAGACCACCTGTCGCCACACCCGGCTGCAGCAACACACCACTGCCCCTGCCTGGCGCGAGACCCCACCAGAAATCAGACCCACCGGAGTTAGAAGGAACAAAACATATCGATCGAAGGCGGATATTCAGGCCAGAAAATTGATGCTCAAAATCACCACGGCCCCAGAAACCCCAGAACCGGGGAACCCCGGAGCAAATTCGCAAACGGATTGCATCAACCCCATAGCCCGACATCATACGCCCACGCCCGTGCTGTTCATCCTAACGGTAGCCATCCGCGCAAACCGGTGATATGAACACCAAAGCACCAGACTGGCGCGATGCATTAATATGAGCAGATAATCTGAGGAGGAGAAGACGACGAAAACCTCTGCTCACCGCAAACCAAACATCACTTTCACCGGATCAGCGAAAGTGCAAGGGCTGGAGGACATGATGATGGGTTACACAGAACCATTGCAGGTAATAAAGGAAGTTATGTCGAGAAAACTGTGGTTCTTATCATTGCTTTCATATGGTTTTGACAAGACGCCAGCGATGACCCGCATTCCCAGCGCTTCGCCTGCATAAAAGACTTTAGAAGCTTATTTTAATCAGAGCCGGCAACCGTATTGCTGTAGGGAGCCGAAGACTGAGAGAGATCAGGTTTGTCCAACCCACAACCTGAGGGCACCGCCCAGGACGCTTTGAAAACGCAAGTAAACTTCTCCTTTCAAACACAGAGATATGTTTTGTGACTTTTTAAGTCACCACTTTCTACAGTGGACGGCGCAGCCTGACACCTTCCAGCTGGCCCAGGGAACCAAAAGACTGGACACACACCCTGAAGCAGGGTTTTCAGCACAGAGTGAGAGAGGGGGCCAATCTCTCTCAGCTGGAGCAATCAGCCCCATCACCTATCCTACCCAGCCCACACAACAATAGTAAACAGGTGAAGAATGCTGACACACTCATAGCAAAAATAATACAATCCATGCACACTCTTCCTGTTTGCCGAGGCTGACTTCCAGCACAAACATAAAATCACCAGATCAAGTATTCTCAGCCTCGCATCCATTATGAGCGTATTACAATCTTACTTTAAAATACTTCACCGAATAGGCTAAAACCCATGCCCTTCAAAATACATAAACCTTCTTACAAATCCCTAAGACACTTATAAAAGGAGCAAGAAGAAGGGAACTCGTGAACACCTGAAGTCATAGAAGCTTCAGCGTTGCCACGGCCACGCACTCTTTCTCCTGGGGCGGGGGCCAGTCCACGGAGCCGTCCATCCCCTCCCTCACCTGCCGCAGCAGGAGATCCAGCTGCTCAAAAGTCACTGAGCAAATGTCCACCACAAAAGGGACACGGAGTCCAATGGACCACTCAGAACACAATGACCAAGCAAAGCTCTAAGAGGAAATGCGACAATCGAAAATGAATCTCCAAATGCAGCTGCTGGTCTGTTCCACAGGAGTCCCCAGCATGTGTGATGGAGCCGCCTTACATTATCACCTATCATCCCTCTCACCGCCCAGTCCAAAGGCATTCATGGGTGTCTAGCTCACACACTGTCAAAGCTTCCACCACCACCTTTCCTGCCCATTCCACTCAGCCCCCATCTCATTTGGCCTTCACCAGCCTCTGAACCATACATATATACTTTTTAAGCACATACAGAATGTTCAAGCAAGTAACAGAGAACATATATCCTGATACCTGTCTTAAACACACAAAATGAAACCTACAGTTGGTTTTCTAGAAACTACTGCCAATAACGCAAACATTTCCAAAAATTCAAAACATACTCTACTAATCCAAGGGTCAGGGGTTAGTGCAGGGTCACTTGCAATCCCAACACTGTGAGGCCAAGGTGATCACCCTGAGCTGCAGTCACACCCGCCCCACCAAACATGGAGAAACCCCATCCTGAAAATGCCACAGACTAGCTGGGCATGGTGGCGGCACCTGTGTCCTGCCCAGGAGGCTGAGGGAGAATCACTTGAACCCGAGACAGAGGCTGCAGTGAGCCAGATCATGCCACACCCAGCCCGGGCAACAACAAACAATGAAACCCATCTCGAAAATAATAATAATAATAACAATAATCCATGGGTCAAAGAACAATTCTCAAGAGAAATTACATAAAAACATGGAACATAAATGAAAAACACACCAAAATTCCCAGGCTTAATTAGAAGACCAAGCGGAGGAAAATGTATAGCTTCCAAATGATTGCCGCAAAAAAGATAAGGCGATGTGAAACGGCAATTCACGCTTTTCCACCTAAAACTAGAAAAGAAAGCAAAGTGAACGAAACAAGCCAAAGGGACAAAATGACAAGGTAAAAGCGAAATCAATGAGACGAAAGCGCGGCGTGAACAATTAATGAAACTAAAAGATTGTTCTTTTGGAAAAATCAACAAAATTGAAAACTAAAGAAAATGGCAGCAAAATAGTGGTATACAACTTACCAGTGTATCAGGGAATGAATGAAGGACATCAATGCAGGTCTACAGACGCCAATGGAAACCCATACGATAAATCAGACCATGTAGATGGCAAGCAATGTCTGATGCCAATAAACCAGGAAAACTCTCCTATAAACAAAACAGCACCCTGAATTGTTCTATATCTGTTAAAGAAACGGAATTTGTAAATGTTTTTTTTTCCCTTGGACGAGTTTTCCTCATTTGTTGCCCGCTGAGTGCAATGGTGCCATCCCGCTCGTCGCAATGTCCGCCTGCTCGCTAAGCAATTTTCCCTGCCTTAGCCTCCTGGAGTTGGGATTACAGGCACACGCCACCGCTTCCTCGCCTAATTTTTTCTTCTATTTTTAGCAGAATGGGGTTTCAAGTCATACAGTCATTCAGCTGGTCAAACTCCACCCATGAGGACGACCTGCCTCCCGCCTCCCAATGTGCTGGGATGACCAGAGGAGCCACTGGGCGCGCCTGGCGAAAATCTATGCAGGCAGACAGAAAGAACACCCCGTCTAGATGGATTCAAAACATGTGTAAAGAAGAAATAACATCACTCTACACAACTCCTTATAGAAAAATGAGGGAATACAATTTACGAAGCAATCCGTTCTCTGACAGAAAAGTCAGACAAGACAGTATATACTAAAGAAAGACAACCACAAACCAACATCCCTGATGAGCATCAACAGAAAATCCCTCAAACAACGTTAGCAAGTCAAAGTTAAAGTAAGATAGAAACAGAATAGACCAGGCGAGGGCTTCTAATCCCAACACTTTGGGATGCCAAGGAGGTGGGTCACTTATGTCAGAGCTGGAGCAGACCAGCTGCCATCATGATCAAACCCCATCTCTACCAAAAACAACAACAACAACAACAACAACAAAAATTAGCCAGGCGTGGTGGTGCACACCTGTAATCCAAGTTACTCAGGAGTGTTTGAGTAGAACTGCTTGAACCCAGGAGGTGACAGAGAGCTGAGATTGCACCAATGCACGCCTGGGTGTGACAGAGCCAGACTTACCAAAAAAAAAAAAAAAAAAAAGAAAGAAAGAAAGAAACAGGGTGGTAAATTGTGGCTAAGTGATTTTATATATCCCAGTAATACAGCTTGGTCAGAGCCGAAAATCAATGCTGGTGCAGTAAGTGTCTCACATCTGTAATCCCAGCACAATGGGAGCCATAAGGCAGGATCACTGAGTCGAGGCTCAACGCCTACAAATAGAAACCTATACGTCTAAAAAAAGAAAAAAAAAAAGTTTAAGAAAAAGGAAAAATCAATAATGTATTTAAAAATTCTACTAACACACTAAAGAAAACTGCAGGACCATTTGAGATGCCATTAAAAGCATTTAACAAATTTTATTCAGATTTTAAAGCTTCTAAAGGGGAATGAAGAAACTGCCTTAATCTGGGAGGCATCTATAAACACCAGAGCCACCAGCTGCTGATGGTGAAAGACTGAACTGCCCTCCCCCTACGTCCGGAGCAAGCGGGCAACGGCACTGTCCCTCTCCCACGAGCTTCACACACCAAAGTCCCAAGAGGGCCGGTAGAAAAGACATAAAAGGCAAGCATAGAAGGAAGAAATCTAACTGCCTCTATATACAGACACAGTATTGTCTGGCAAGAAACCGCAAACAACAGCTCATAATAATGAGTTTAGCACAACAAGGATCGTAAGAACAACAATGAAACTTTATTTTTTTGAGACGGTGGATTCTATCTCCTGTTTCCAGCTTCAGTTGAGGTGTGCAGTGTGGGTCGATCTCTGGCTCACTGCAGTTCTCCGCATTCTCTGCCTCAGTTTCCTGGCTGGGACTACAGGCACGCCACTGCCCAGCTTTTGCCTTTATGTATTTAGTAGAGACAAGGTTTCACTGCGGTTAGCCAGGATGGTCTCGACCTCCACCTTGATCCGCCTCGCCTCCCCAAAGTGCTGGGATTACAGGCTGGTGCCATTCGCCTCCTCAGTGGCATTTCTTCTTCTTCTTTCTATATACTGGTAATGAACAACTGGTCCAAATCCCAGTGTGTAAACACCAAATCATTTCTATATCTGCACTGTAGGCTGTCCATAGGTAATTCCCACTATGGCCGAAAGTCCACAAAACCGCAACGCTGTGAAAGTTCCCTGGCTGGTCACGCAAGGTGCCAAAGTGCTGGCACCACGCTCCCGGCTGCACCAACCTCAGTCAGAGCCAGGTGTGGTGCGGTTTCGCGCTACCACCTCACCTTCTTCCCGCGAAAGGAGGATGCAGATGCAGCCTGCCTAGACTCTCGCTGCAAGAAAGATACACAGGTTTCCACTGCCATTCAGGCCAGAAAAGCTTTTAATATTGATCCCCCAGGATAATCTGTTGTTTAAGATACACAATTCATTTGCTGGGTGTACACAGAACTCCCAATGCCAGGCTACAGTTTGTTAGGACCCACAGTCTGCATCTAATGCTAGGATACTTAAAAGAACCTGTCTTTTTCTCTTCTCATTCAGATTTTCATTCAGAGAGAAACAACAAGGTGCTTTAATTAACTATTATTGATCATATTCATCCATCCTAGTAGATATAAATACACAGCACACCTCCTTCACGAGTAAGGCTTCCAAGAGGAAATTATTTTTCATAGAGTTAGGCAGGAGATATCAATAGTTAAATAATATTTCATTTAATTTATTGTTTAAATATTCTATTTTTCTGCTCCTGGTAACCCACATGACCAACACAAATGGTGTTTTCAGAAATGTCAAATATATATACACCAGCTGAAAACCACACTGCAGTTAGTGGTAATTCTATCCTAGATCCTACCATAAGCAATGCTAACAACAAAAGGTGTCACTAACAGTCATTTAAATACTCTGAAAGTAAACGATTTCTATATCTAATGACCGGCCGAAGCTTCTGCTACTAATGGAGGGAAGAACAAGAAGGCACATGAACAAACACTGCCCCAATGACACAGAGGAAACCACACTTCCGCCACTACCACCAGAAGCTCAGAATATACACACATAATCGTGAGTGGGCACAAAACTCTCATCAAGACACCAATATGCTGCTAAAACCCCATGGTGATAGAACTGGTAGGTCTCAATTTAAAAACCCCACTTCCAAACCCACTTGCATATTAGCTAAAATACAAAGACTGTGTGTAAAATCAGGACCCAACGAACTATAGAGACTTCATATATTTAGCCTAACGACTCATTGTGAAGACGCTGGTAGCAACACAGCCAGGTCCTGCTTCAAATAACTGCCCTTGCCTGAGGTTCTGAAGAGCCCACCATGTTCCTTTTCCTTCTTCCATTTCTGTCAGCTTGCCTGCTCCTTCACACCAGGTTCTCACTAGGTTGGAAGACTATCACCCAACCACTAGGCTAAGTGTGGTACAGAAAGTCCAGTTTTACCTTTTAGGTGTCCTTCCGCCCATCACAGTTTTCATGGCCCCCACCCCAGTCTCCAGCGTAACATCCTTAGCGTGACATCACCTGTATCTCTTGTGGTTCTTTGCGAGGCTCCCCGGTCTGTCGCAGCAGCTCAATTGAAGGCGCCGCATCATATTCATTACCCCTCGGCTTCCATCTGTTCTCCAAGTAACCACAATGTACGTATGCGGACACACCTTTGCAATTGAGCAAGCAGAATACCCACTGCTGATGGTCACATCAGAGGACCGGTGTGGACTCCAATCTCCACCTCCGGACAAATTTACACAACGCAGAGACTCCTCGCGTTCAGGTCTGATTTCACCAACCCGTCCTTCCATTTCAACGCTATGGAGGCTGGTGTTTAAAACTCAATGTTTGTTCAAATTTGGTAAGAATAATTGTCATTTGTAATAGAGACATACCCACTTCCTTTAGCATAGTATCAATCCCTGCCCAAGCTGGCTGTCAAAGTTTCAAATGATAATGGACATTCACGAATACCAGTCAAGAACACAAAACCCAAACCTGTGTAAACATCACTAAAGAAACGGGTCCTGGCTGGTTTTAACAGCTTGCACTCACCTCTAGCTTCTGGTTAAGAGTTTTGGATAATCTAACATCCCTCTGGTCTGCACCAAGCTTCCCGGTTGTCACCTTTTCCCCATAAACTCTTCTTCAATATCTTTTCTCATGCCGTAAAGGAATGGAAAACTGATTCTGCCAGCCCTGGCCTCCAACTGCTCCTGTGCCAATCAGCCAGCTCGCAAGCCACCACTCCCTCTGCCCACTTCCCACAGCTCATCTCTCCAAGACCAATTTTCACCAATAAATACAAAGACGCATTTAAATAACTGTGCATTTTAATGAAAAATTTTAAAATGACTGACAATATCTAGCTGAAAACACTAATGTATAGACCACCGCACAAAGTTAATACTACAAGGGAGGCTACTGAGCAAATGAAACTAGGCATGTTCTAGTTGATATAGAAGTAAGAAAGAAAGGGAAGGCTTTTGTTTTCATTACATGAAAAACCAAGTCCTGACTCTTACTAGCCTGGGCTCAATGTTCACTGCTTCACAGAACCAAAGGCCCACTGCCTCCGTGACACCCATTAACTGGGGCCCGGCACACTGCAGATGCTTGCAGACCACCCTCCCATTTCCCTGCCTGCTTCTGTTGCCACCGTGCTGACCGCTGGTCAACGGTACCCCTGTTCGTGTTCCCAACTGCATATATCAGCATAATTATGTAAGTTGATTAAATATTACATAAAGCGATAAAATACAATTGCAAAAGTAAATAGTTTTATTTTTACTGTGAAAAATAAGCTGAAAACTTTGCAAAAACTTAATGAAAGTGAATTGCTAAAAAACAAAATTGTTAGGCTGTGCCCATGCCTGTAATCCCAGCACTCTGGGAGGCCGAGACCGGCAGATCACTTGAGCCCAGGAGTTCGAGACCAGCCTGGGCAACATGACGAAACTCTGTCTATACTTAAAATACAGAAATTAGCCAGGCAAGGTGGTGAACATCCGTAATCCAGCTGAGACATGGGAATTGCTTGACCCCAGGAGGTGGATGTTACAGTGAGCCGAGACTGCACCACTGCACTCCAGCCTGGGTGACAGAGCAAAACTCTGTCTTCAAAAAAAAAACAAAAAAAAGTGAAATTACATGAAGGTGAAAACTGTAAAAGATCAGGAAAAAGAAATCAGAGAAGATATCAGATTGCTCCACAAGTTCCCACATTCTATTTTGTAATAACTAAAGATAGGCAACTATTTTCCTCAATGATCATATGGTAAATATTTTTAGCCTCTGTGAGCTTTCTGTCCCAACAACCCAGCTATGCCACTGTCACAGGAAAGCAGCCACAGACAATATGTGAATGAGTGGGCAAGCCTGCACACCAATCCAACTCCACCTGCAAAAGCAGGCCGACCCCGAGCGAACCGGAAACTGGAGATGACACACTATGACGTGGTCAATGAAAGCAGCACAGCAGACCCTCACACAGAGATCAGAGGTGCACTTTCACATGCTGTGCTGAAAATTATGCTTTTCACGTAGCCCGCCAGGCTATTTCCCACCGTCCCCCAAGGCCAGGCTGCAGGGTAGGATACTTCTACCGTAACTGTCGCCTCAGAAACTAACGGCACAGCAGGGACACTTCCCTACAAGATCTGCACCAAAGAAACACTAGTGTGAGGAAGACATTGTCTGCAGCCTGTTCAAGGCAGTTTACTCAACGTATCATCATAAACTTCACCTAAAGTAGCAACTACACTAAAGAACGCAAGGCTAGAATCCTAACACAGCTCCGACCTCACAAAACTTTTTTTTTTTTTTTTTTTTTGAGACGGAGTCTTGCTCTGTCACCCAGGCTGGAGTGCAGTGGCCGGATCTCAGCTCACTGCAAGCTCCTCCTCTCGGGTTCACGCCATTCTCCTGCCTCAGCCTCCCAAGTAGCTGGGACTACAGGCACCCACCACTTCGCCCGGCTAGTTTTTTGTATTTTTTAGTAGAGACGGGGTTTCACCGTATTAGCCAGGATGGTCTCGATCTCCTGACCTCATGATCCGCCCATCTCGGCCTCCCAAAGTGCTGGGATTACAGGCTTGAGCCACCGCGCCCGGCCTCCTTTTAATCAGGAAATATTTTAAGGTCTACCACTCACTCGATATCGATAAAATAGATATTTTTAAATGACGAGATGTCCAATTGAAAGCTCCTTGAAAGCAGGAGCCTTTCAGAGGAGACCACCTTTGCTCGAGGACTCACAGTAGCAGAAAGAGGATGGCTCTGACAATGTCTCTCCCGGCAACAGCAGCGGGACCTATGCATATAGAGAAGTATCTGAAATGATTTTTCATCTTTGACCTAAGAAATGCCCAAAAGTCACTCAATTATCAATCTGCCATTCAACTTCTGCAGGAGAGAAAGCAAGCTGACAGGCCCCGCCCGATATCACAAAAAGACTCCACAATGCCAGAGACACACAAGATGCCAAGGACAGACCCCCACAATACTGACAGACGAGTCGTTTCTAAAAAATTAACGTGACTTTAACCATCAAACCTCATCATGTACCCCTGAAAAAAGATGAGGATGATCTCAGGAACACAAACACAAAAGCAAAATTCAAAGCAAGCAGATACTGCAGCGTCAGACTATAGAACACGGAAAGACTTAGCAGGAATTACCACATGGAATCAAGAGTGGCCGAACATTAAGAAATGTAATAATACTAACCAGAGACAATTCAGAGTGTCAATCATTCCATCCCAACTCCCATGCCTAAAAAATAAAATGCCCACACAGGAATGGCGGCAGCTGCTAACCTGCTGACAGGCCCCAGGCAACAAGTCTTCTCCCGTCAAATCAATAAGCTCCCACCTCCAACTACTTAGATAAACAACAGCAGTAAAATGAAGAAAATATAAATATATATATACACATATATAACCAATTACCTGCCTCCTTCTTCACCACCACCTGGATCCCACCCACTGGATGACAGGGTGGCCCCCGTGAGGCCCCATCGCCCTGCCTCCTCCCTCCGGTGGTGCTGCCATGCGTGTCCTCGAGAGCCTGTCCTGTGGTGAGAGCCTATGTACCCTTCCTCAGTGACAGCCAGGCCTGAGCCGCCCACTCTCACACACACACACACCACATCACACTCCAGTCCTTAAGCACAGCTACCAGCATTTGAATGGCCTCTGGCCCCTTTCACTGGAGCCTCTTCAAACAGATGGCCACCCCAAGTCCTGTGAGAGAGGCCACCTCCTGCTGCAGGCCCACCATGCAGTGCAGACGTATCTGCGGGCCTCCGGGGCCGGCCGCCCTCTGGGCTGCTCCCGTTACAGCCTTCCCTGCAGTGATGCACAAGGCTGTGCCTTCCTCCCAAGAGATATGCACCGTGGCTTCCCACTGCTTTCCAGAGAAGGTGCGGAGATCACCTTAGCTCCTCCAGAGGCCTGGGGGGAGGAACAACCATGAATGCCCTTCTTGGTGTGTTATTTCTTATTAGTGTTAGCAAAGAAATTCATCACTATCCAAATGGGAGAGAGCATTCATGAGACATCAGCCAGTTTCCCTTCCAGGCACCTTTATGTCAAGGAAGAGAATTTGAACACCTAACACCTCCATGACTTTTGTTGCTAACCCGACGCCAAAGCATGGTATCCAGTAGAATTAAGCAAAAACAGGAAAGACTGTGCCAATAGGCTGGGCACCGGCTCACACCTGTAAATCCCAGCACTGTGGGAGGCTGGGTGTGCTGATCAGCCCGAGGTCAGAGTTTGAGACCAGCCTGGCTAACGGGTAGGAAATGCCTCTACTAAAAATACAAAATTAGCTGGGAATGGTGGCAGGTCCCTAACTGAGCTAACTGGAAGGCTGAGGCAGCAGAATCGCTTAGGAACCCGGAGGCGAGGCTGCATGAGCTGAGATCACTTACACCCAACTTGGGGCAAGAGCAAAACTCCATCTCAAAAAAAAAGAGACTTCACAAGAAAGTCCATTGCAGCTTTCAATGGCCCAAAGCCACGGTCCACCCGCGAACAGTTGACTACTCCACACACCCAGCAACGCTGATCTCTTGACATCGCCACGTGAGACGCCAGAAACAAAACACCACACGTATACTTAAACATCAACATGGAAAAAGACAAAACAGTAATGTCAGAGGGCAGAGCTGAGGGTGTCAGGAACTGAGGGGAGGAAGTGATCAACTCAAAGGGTACAAACAGGGCTTGGCGACGGGCACTGGCGTCTTGATGGTGGTGACTCCCTGCCGCAGGCACTGGCCAAACCCATCCGCTAACTCTACACCAAACTCAGTCGCCTGGTTGTACGCAGCCTGGGGCTGACTGATGATTTATAGGTATTTGCTAAATGAATGGATGGAATGTAGCACTCTGCAGTCTGCATACATAAATGGCGTCCATGCGAGGCAGTGGGGGATTAGGGTAGAGAAGTCTTACTAGTTGAAGAAATTGCAAAGTTAACAAAATATCCTATTCTTAGGATCCAGAATACGTTCCTGGTACGATGGATGATATTTTCAGAGAATCTATTGTAAATTTCCAAAGGCAGGCATGGTTTACTAACTTTGCGGTTCCACGTATTACCAGTGGCACACAGTCCACGACTGTTTGGTACCTGAGTAATAACAATCTCTCTCTCCCTTATTCAGCTTAGTCAACTTCCCCAAAAGGTTATCTCCAGCTTCTGCCATCTGCACTGATCTCTCCTCCTTCCTTGAAGTCCTAGAATAAGGGATAAGTTACTCATTCTAGCACTTACTCTGCACTGAGAATTGTTTTACTATGAAATATTTTATACAAAGTCAGTAATAAATACCTAAAGGAAATAAGCAGACATACCACCCTGTCCTGTACCTCAATGCCTTTCAAGTCCCGTGTACCCCATGCCAATCCCAGCCCTTAGGATCCAGTGTGAGAGTAACAGCTATAAATTCCATGGAGATCGATCTTTTATTTTTCACTCATTTCACATTTGTCTGAATCCCTTACAACACTGTCAGGGTTGGGCTGTGCTGAGCTTGGCATACATGTACCACACGATGCGCATCACTCTGCTTTTCTCCCAGTTTGGGATCTTCCCAGCAGATGCTATTGGCAATGATGCCCTCAACTCCACCCTGTGGTGTGCATGGCCCATGCCCTCCAGGCTCCTCTCAAGGGACACAAGGGCAGTCATGACTACGCTCATTTCAAGTTCTGCACTGTCCGCTCCCTGCTCAGGGCTCCGGCCAGCATGAAATGGGCTTGCTGGGTTGGTGTGTACATAACATCCTTCATTTAAACCTAATGCCAGAGTTCCACGCACAACAGCAAAGTACAAGAGGGTTCCCATCACTCATGGGGCTGGCAGACCTCCCAATTTTTACAACCTGGCATTTATAACAACTTTATTTCTGTTCTTTCACAATAAAAGGTTCCACCGAATAGGATGATATTACGAAGAAACTGCTGACTTTTGTCTCCTGTAAAAATACTATTATGGTCTGGGCTGAAAGTGGCAACCTATCTATGGGAGAGAGATGGGGGGAACTGTTTGTGAAGGAAGGAACAGTGCTGTGGGATTGTTCTGTCCCACAGTGGGATGTTTGAGTAGAGAAGCATGCCAAGGCTGCACGGGTGAGAAGAGCAGAAAGGCCTATTCCTGCCTCTGTCACACATGGGCAGAGAGTTCCTCAGCCATCACCAAGGAGGGGGCATATCACAGTGTCCCGCTCCACCCCAGCTGCACGCCGGGCAGCTGGAAAACCTGCACACACACCCTAGCCCAGCCTGTCTATAGGATAGCAGGTAACATAAACAGGAGTGTGTTCCTACAGGATCGATACAGACACATTAGGCAGCCCTCATGGGTTCGGGTCCACACAACCTCTGCCAAAGCCCAGGAGGCTGACCTCCAGTGGCAGTCGAGGGTACGTGCAGAGTGATGACCATCAGAATGGGCACTTTACAATGTTTCTGGAGGCGTGCCCACCCAGCCAGCCCAAAAGAAGGCCAGGGAAGAAAAGTCACACCAGTTCATGGAAATGAATCAGCCCAGCTCTCTGTCATGCATCCCCGCCTGTAGTCTCGGAAGTGTGGGGGCATAAGTCTCTGCGTACGTGGCTCTCCAGCCCTTCCCACCCACCACAACAGAACAGCGGGTAGCCCCAGCGCCTCTGAGGCAAGACCACAGAGCCGGCAAGTGGGGGCAGGGTATTAACTTTAAGGCGACAGAGACACATGCAGCCGGGAGGAGCATAATCATTATCGAAAACGCACACATCCCAAATTTTGCCACCATATCCCCGCGAGAGGTTCCAAACCCTCATCTGTCGCCCGCTCACGCTGTCGATTAATATGGAAGATGAGTTTACAAACGGGAATCTCATGATTAGCAATGAGTTGCACTGTAAGGACTTCCTAACCTTCACAACCCAAATCTTGATAATATTACAGCTGAGACCCGCCTTCAGAGTATAAAGAAGGCTGTGGAATCCCCTGCAGAAGGTGGGAGGGCCTGGGGCTGTGGCTAACGGGGAGCTCTCTGGGGCTGTGCTACCTGAACCTGGAACCTGGGCCCCCAGGTTGGGTCCCTAGGCCTGTGCACCTCAGCTTGCTCATCATTCACTCTTAACACGGATAACATCTTCAACTGCAAACACGTTTAAAACCACAAGTCAGCTCCCCCCATCAACACCAGAAAACCAAGTCTCCACACGGGCCCAGGATGAGAACCTAGAAGTGGTGCCAGCCACAAAACACATGGAGAACGTGGTTCTTGCACACACCTTATGAGACGTCGGAGCACTACACAGCGGAGGCAAACAGGGCGTAGCCAGACGGTCTAAATGGCCCATGACAACAACCACGGTCTGTCGCAGATCAATGGCAAGCTCGTTGTCTTGTGGAAGGGTGAGGTACCTCAGGAAACTCTCGCTGGGGCTCAGGGGGCCAGACAAAAGCTAGAAAGGAAAAGTAAACACACATTCAGAAATGGTGGGAAAAATTAAAGTAACACAATTAGCCCTTAATAAAATAAAAAACCACTCTTTACATTTTGGTATTTACTCATATGGCCCATCAAATGACCATGTCGATGATACAGTTATACTACACATCTATATATTTATGCAGCATATAAACTGACTGTACAAATGTCTAAATTTGCTGTATAC
>NW_022167037.1:0-1322 GCF_008728515.1 Papio anubis | reverse complement strand
CGTGCGGCCCGGCTTCAGGAGGTTAGGGGCCTACAAAGGCCGCGGAGCGGGAGCTGGGCCGGAGCCGAGTCCAAAGAGGTTGTCGTGAGGCCGGGGCTGGGCCCACGGCCGCAGCCGGGAGCAGGAGTAGCTGGGCCCGGACAGGAGGCCGGGAGGCCGGGAGGCCGCAACTGGGCCTGGAGAGGCCGGCCTGAGGAAGTTCGGGGCCTGGAGAGGCAGCGAAAAGGCAAAAGCTTGGCCCGGAAAGGCCGTTCCCCGTGACGAATGAGCGGGGCCTAGTGAGGCCACTGGGAGGCAGGAGCGGGGCCCGGCGCAGCTGCCGAAAGGCAGGAGGAGCTCTGGCCTGGGGAGGCCGCAGTCAGGCGAGAGCTGGGCGTGGAGAGTCCGCTGGGAGGCAGAGGGTTGGCCTGTGCAGGCCTTCGGGAGGCAGGGGGCTGGGTCTTCGAGGCCGACTGGAGGTCAAGTCCTGGGCCTGAGGAGGCCTCCCAGAGGGGTATGCGGGGTTGGGCCTCAAGAGGCAAGTGGCAGGCAGGAGGAGCTGGGCCTGGAGAGGCTGACCTGAGGAAGTCTGGCAGCTGGAGACGCTGCGGAGAGGCAGGAGCTGGGCCGGCAGAGGCCGACTGGCCGTCGAGTTGGGCCCGCAGGGGCCGCCCGGAGCAGGAGCGAGCCCTGGAGAGGCCGACTCGAGGCCAGCGTGGGCCTGCAGAGGCCGCCGTGAGGAGGAGCTGGGCCTGGAGAGGCTGGCTGGAGGAAGTCTGGGGCGTGGAAATGCCGTCGGAGGGCAGGAGCCGGGCCCGGAGAGGCCACCGTGGGGCCCGGCTTCAGGACGTTTGGGGCGTACAAAAGCCGCGCAGCGGGAGCTTGCCCGGAGCCGAGTCCAAAGAAGTTGTCGTAAGGCCGGTGCAGGGCCTGCGGCCGCAGTCGGGAACAGGAGGAGCTGGGCCCGGACGGGAGGCCGGGAGGCCGCAACTGGGCCTGGAGAGGCCGGCCTGAGGAAGTTCGGGGCCTGGAGAGGCAGCCAAAAGGCAAAGGCTTGGCCCAGAAAGGCCTTTTTCCGTGGCGAAGGAGCGGGGCCTAGTGAGGCCACCGGGAGGCAGGAGCGGGGCCCGTCGCAGCTGCCCAAAGGCAGGAGGAGCTCTGGCCTGGGGAGGCCGCAGTCAGGCGAGAGGTGGGCGTGGAGAGTCCCCTGGCTGACAGAGGGTGGGCCTGTGCAAGCCTTCGGGAGGCAGGAGGCTGGTCCTGGTGAGGCCGACTGGAGGTCAAGTCCTGGGCCTGAGGAGGCCGCCCAGAGGCGTGACCGTGGCTGGGCCTCAAGAGACCAG
>NW_022167036.1:0-1323 GCF_008728515.1 Papio anubis | reverse complement strand
TTGTGTCTTCATGACTAGCACCTATGACAGTGCTTGGCTTATATAGGCAATCAACAAATGTTTGATGAATAAGAAGGGGGAGGGGGAAAAAGGAAGTCAAGGAAACTCCCAGGCTTCTTTGTATTTATTTATTTATTTTTTTGAGATGGAGTTTCACTCTTATTGCCCAGGCTGGAGTGCACTGGCATGATCGCGGCTCACTGCAACCTCCGCCTCCCAGGTTCAAGTGATTCCCCTGCCTCAGCCTCTCAGGTAGCTGGGGTTACAGGCATGCACCACCACGCCTGGCTAATTTTGTATTTTTAGTAGAGAGGAAGTTTCTCCATGTTGGTCAGGCTGGTCTTGAACTCCTGACCTCAGGTGATCTGCCCACCTTGGCCTCCCAAAGTGCTGGGATTTCAAGTGCAAGCTACCTTGCCTGGCCTTCCCCCCCACCCAAAGAACAAAACAAAAAAGATCTAAATGATGCCGTGTGAGACTTGATCTCAGAAAGATGTTGTGAAGCTGAGAAGGAACCCTTAGGAATATCATCCTTTTAAATGATGAGATGCTGAGTATGGAGTGAGTAAATTAGAGGGAAGACAACAAACCGAGGCCGCTTTAGCTGAAGCTACTAAAGTGTAGCACCAGGGGTCCAACCTTCTAGTGTTAAAGAACTGGGAGAGCCCACCTCCTTGAAGCGGTAGAGCAGCCCGGGGCTGCGGGGGAGGGTGAGGCCTTCATGTTTGTTCCTAAAGGCCACAAGTGGAGCATTTTGTTCGTTTTACTTAAAGGAAAGTGTGGTTAAATTTGACTCAAATATATGTAAAAATCCTAAGATTGGCATTTCAAGGGAGGAAGTCAGATTCAGTCTTTCGGCTACTGTAACCTATATTAAAGATAGGAAGTATGCAATGATGTGTACTGTCTATATACAGGCATTGCTAACTTGAGAAATGTATTGGCATGGGAGGAGCCCTGGGCTTGTGCATTGGGCAAATCCACCTCAAAAGCAGAGCAGAGTGTCTTCATTCTGGGTAGCTTGTAGGATATAAGCCTGAATTCTTGGTCTTCCAGTGCTTCTTAAAAACTGCCATGTGTTCTCTCTCCCCGCCAGGTCCTGAACTCTAATCTGTGTCTTGTCCAACTCTCAAAAACTCAGCTCACCTCATCATAGAGCTTCTCCTTACATTCCTCCTCCACACTGCCCCAGCATTTGGCACATGTGCTGAGTGAGATATGCTGCATGCTCGAGGGATACCAAGTCTCCCTCATAAACTCTGCTGATTTTGTCCCATAGCAACCCTCTGCTAGTGCCAAACCCGGAGTCAGCCTCCTGCCCCT
>NW_022167035.1:0-1323 GCF_008728515.1 Papio anubis | reverse complement strand
AAGGGACTGCCTTCCCCTCAGTGTTCGCCCCTCCCTAGTGATCACTCAGTCCCCCTGAGCAGTGAATCTCATTCTTTTCAGTAAATTCTCTCTCTGCATGGTGAGAAAACAGGCCTGGAGAGGCTCAGCTACCTGCCTAGGACCACAGAACTCGGTACTAGGAAAACTCCTATTTTAAAATCCAGCCCTGCGTAGGAAGATTTGGGAAGAATCGTTAAAATTGAGAGAAGGGGGGAAAAAGGGGATTAGGTGAGAGTGGCGCCCCCGCTCATGTCCGCCCCCTCCCCGCAGAGAATTACCTGTTCCAGGGACGGCATGAATGCTACGCGTTTAACGGGACACAGCGCTTCCTGGAAAGATACATCTACAACCGGGAGGAGTACGTGCGCTTCGACAGCGACGTGGGGGAGTTCCGGGCGGTGACAGAGCTGGGGCGGCCTGATGCGGAATACTGGAACAGCCAGAAGGACAAACTGGAGGAGATGCGGGCAGTGGTGGACACGATGTGCAGACACAACTACGAGCTGGACGAGGCCGTGACCCTGCAGCGCCGAGGTGAGTGAGGGCTTTGGGCCGGGGGTCCCAGGGCAGGCACGGGGGCCCGAGCCCAGGGCGCAGAAGCAGCCGGGCCGGCCTAAGGGACCTTAGTGCCAGGCGGAAAGGGGACTTTGGGCTGGGGATTCATGGGGGAGCCCATCTGGAGCATGTCAGGGGAGGGAGCGTGCGGACCTGGACTGGGCTGAGCATGGAGTGAGGAGGATGGGAGCAGAGAGACCCCCTGGACTTCATCAGGCCTGGCAGCTGACTGCATGTGGGAGTGAGAAGAAAGGAGGCCACAGGAGAGCGTGCAGGGGTGTGGTGTGGAGATGGAGGTGGAGATGGCACAGCAGGCCATGCAGAGAAGAAACCTGCAGGGAGACAGCTGGGTTTGAGGTGCTTGAGGGGCCAGATGGATGGTCTGATGGGCAGGTAGACAGAAGGGTCTGCAGCCAGGGAGGAGACTGGGCTACATGAGACCACCCAGGGAGAGGGACCCCGGGGGAAGAGCAAAGGACTGGATCCTGGGAACTGGACAGTTGTGATTTGGCCAACACAGAAAAGTCTGTGAAAGAGACAAAAACCAAAAACAAACAAAAAAACCAAGTGCAGTGTGAGGAGAGGCCCGCAGAGAAGAGTCCTGGAAGCTGAGGGGAGGGGACCTCAGCAGCAAAATGGACAGCGGTGCCAGTGACTTGGAAAGGTCAGAAAACAGAAGACAGAAAGTGGGTTTGGAAACCAGGGACACCTGGGGAGAGCAGGTTGACTGCAGCGGTGGGAGCTGGA
>NW_022167034.1:0-1323 GCF_008728515.1 Papio anubis | reverse complement strand
TCCTAGGTCTGCACCCAAAGCAGCTGGCTTTGCTCCCACACAAGCTGACTTTTGTTCACAATGGAAAGACTCCAACTGTTGAGAGTCAAAGTATTGCTGGGTGCGAAGCAAGGAAGTGAAATTGGGCGTAATCTTTTTTCTTCTCAGACCACCACTGGGGAGAAGATTAACCATAGGGGTATCAAGGAGCCTGTAAGTGGAACTAGATACGTCATGCTTCAGGCAGAAAGTCTGTGTCTCATAGGAAATAGGATGATTTCTTTTAAAAAGGGAAAAACGTCTTAATCAGCACAGTTTGGTAAGTGGGGGCTGTCAAGGCCAGCACGACTCACCGACGTTGAGTTTGCCTGCAGCTCTCCAAAGGGCAGGTACCAGAAGCTTTGTTCTTTGCAGAAGGGGGCCTTTGCATAAAAGCCTGAGCTGAATTCCCCCATCCCCCGCTCCCTGTCCCATCGTGTCTAGGGTAAGAGCCTCCAGAGTGAAAGACCAAAGGGAAGGGGGCTGGTGGCTGGAAGGCCAACTTACCACATTCTTCGCCTACGAAAGCAATTTGAATAAAGTTGAGGTTTAGGAAGCTGTCTGACTTTAGATGTTTTGGAACAGGCTGGAGTAAGGATGTGTTAAAATGAGCTAACGGCTGGTCGCGGTGGCTCACGCCTGTAATCTCAGCACTTTGCAAGGCCGATTATCTGAGATCAGGAGTTCAAGACCAGCCTGGCCAACATAGTGAAACGTTGTCTGTACTAAAAACACAAAAATTAGCTGGGCATGGTGGTGCATGCCTGTAATCCCAGCTACTAGGGAGGCTGAGACAGGAGAATCACTTGAATCTGAGAGGTGGAGGTTGCAGTGAGCTGAGATTATGCCATTGCACTCCAGCCTGGGAGGCAGAGTGAGACCCTATCTCAAAAAAAAAAAAAAAAAAAAAGATTTAGTAGAGTAGATCGAATAGACCAAAACGACAATTACAATGTTAATTATAATTATAATGTTGTGTAATAAGTACAGGAAAAACTGCACTGAATGCTAAGAAAGTACAAATAATGGAGGTTGGGGTCGGGGAGGGATGGGCAGGGAAGACTGGACAATCTTCAGTGATCTGAGAAGGAAAAATGTGGAGAGAAGGGAATTCCAGAAAATTAACCTTTTGGGCAAAGGCACCAGAGAAAATGATGGATTCCAATGCTGTTGTTTAGCAGGACTCAAAGGCAGGGGTGCAACAGGAGGGAGCTGTGGGAGAGAACACCGCAACTAACACTGAGTGAGCAGATTACTATCAGAGTCTTGTGAACCAGAACGACTCCATCTTAAATAGGAGCTGGG
>NW_022167033.1:0-1324 GCF_008728515.1 Papio anubis | reverse complement strand
GCGCCCAGCCAACATGGTTTCTTTAATGCTATATTTCTCAGAGAGGACTGAATCTGGAATTGAACTCCAAATAACCAGACGACAACTGAGCGGCACATTACATTTGAGTCATCTCAGTCTCTTGGCTCTTGTGTGTTTTAAAAGTAGTATTTTAGATGTCTTGAATATCTGGCATTGGTAATGGTAAGTGGTAAAGCCAAAATTTTTGTAAGGTGGCAAACATGTAGATTCTATTTCAAGCGACAGCATTAGTTATAGGATTTGAAGATAGCATATAGGACATTTTGATTTTTTTGAGAAGAGAAAATTAAATGGTCAGCCGTGCATTATCTGCAGGTGAATTTGCGGTTGTTACAGAGTTAATCTGTTTGTTTGCAAATATTTGTTGAAGCTTAATTAGGTTCTTTGGGGATAGAAAGTTTGGCTGACCCTAGGATTTTTTTTAATTAGTTAAATTACTTAAAACTTTGTTTTATTATCAGCTCAATTACAGGGAAGTTGTGATCTGGTATCCTTTTAAGTTCATACCTAAAAACAGGATGCTATGTATGCCTCTAATAAAGTGGGAAATAAGGGAAAATTAAATTTCTTCATAAACAGATTTTTCTTAGTGAGGCTTTACTAATTTAGAATTACTTGCCAGAACATTACAGAATCCCATTTAGATTGGAGGGGGATAAACATCCTAAGTTCAGATCCCATGGAGCCACATGCTAACATGGAAGAATGTAACACAGAGAGAGTTCTGTGGAGACACTGCCAAGACAGGAAGCTCATAGGAAGTCAGTGCCCTCTGACTACCCTCTTTTCTTTCTTTCTTTCTTTCTTTCTTTTTTTTTTTTTTTTGAGACAGAATCTTGCTCTGTCTCTCAGTCTGGAGTGCTGTGGTACGATCTCTGCTCACTGCAACCTCTGCCTCCCGGGTTCAAGAGACTCTCCTGCCTCAGTCTCCCGAGTAGCTGGGATTACAGGTGCAGCCCAGCACGTCTGGCTAATTTTTCTATTTTTAGTAGAGACGGGGTTTCTCCATGTTGGCTAGGCTGGTTTTGAACTCCTGACCTCAGGTGATCCACCCACCTCGGCCTCCCAAAGTGCTGGGATTATAAGCGTGAGCCACCGCGCCTGGCCAAGGGCAGGTTTCTTACATGCATATTGCGTAGTGGTGAAGTCTGGCCTTTTGGTGTACCTGATACCCAAAGAGTGAACATCGTACCCAATAGCTACTTTTTTTTTAGAGAGAGTCTCGCTCTGTCCCCCAGGCTGGAGTGCAGTGGCATGATCTCGGCTCACTGCAAGCTCTGCCTCCCAGGTTCACACCATTCTC
>NW_022167032.1:0-1324 GCF_008728515.1 Papio anubis | reverse complement strand
TTTTTATAGCCCGAAAGTTGCAGGGGAACAAAGAAATTCTTTTGGCTCCCGCGCTTTCAGGCTATAAAAAGCAAACGCTCGCATTGTTCGGGGCCCTCTTGTATACTGTGTAAAGGAGGGACCAAGTTCGAACTTGTAGTAAAGATCCTTGCCGCTTGGCTTTGACTCTGGACTCTGGTGGTCTTCTTTGGGGAACAAACAGTCTGGGCATAACATCTGGGGGCCCGTCCGGGATTCCCCAAGCCCACCAGACCCCTGGTCAACGGATCTGCTGAGATCGATCTACTGATAGGTGAGCTGGCTCATCTCCGTTTGTCTGTCTGTGTCTGTGTGTCTGTTCTGAATCTGAATCTGTGACTCGCGAGGTCTGAAACTGAGGCTGGCACAGTCCTGGCGGACGCGCTATAGGACAGCCGGTGGAGACCAGTGGGAGACGTCCCCTGGCTCTCTTCTGATTTAAATTGCGATCGGAGTTGCCGGAGTGCGTTCGCGATCCGGGCAACAGCTGAATCTGACCCCGGTCTCCGGGTGCGCGCGTGCGGTCTGAATCTGACCCCGGTCTCCGGGTGCGCGCATGCGGTCTGAATCTGACCCCGGGCCCTGGGCTCCCGGCTTCCGGCGCCACGCGTGCCTCCGGCCCCGGTCCCGGGCTCCCGGCTTCCGGCGCCGCGCGCACCTCCGGCCCCGGTCCCAGGCTCCCGGCTTCCGGCGCGGATTTCCTTTACAGGGATTCTAACCCACATTCCTTTACAGGAAAAGACACAGAAAGTGAGACTGGGGAGAGGGAGAGAATGAGTGAGAGAGAGACAGAAAGAGAAAGAGACTGAGTGTAAAGGAAAAAGGACATGGGATGACAGAGAGAGAGCGCGCGCGCAAATAAGATAGAGACTTAAAGAGGAGACCCTGTGAGTCTGTCAATCAAAGATTTGGACAGAAACGGAAAGATTAGAGAAAAGAATAGAGGGAGGGAGCAGGCGGAGGGGAGGCGGCTGGCACTCACGGGCCTGCTGAAAGGGAAAGTAACTTTGAGGGGCCGGCGGGGCGGACGCGAGGGCGCACTTCGCGGACTAGCCCCCCCAGCCGCCTGACTCCACGGTGGCTTTACCCCTCCGGGAAATAGGACCCCCAGATGACACAGGAATCCCCAGGTTCCAGTACTGGCCATTCTCCACCAGTGATCTGTATAACTGGAAGACGCAGAGTGCTCGGTTTTCAGACAACCCCAAAGATTTACTGTCTTTACTGGATAGTGTCATGTTCACCCACCAGCCCACTTGGGACGATTGTCAGCAGCTCCTCCGAATCTTGTTTACCACGGAAGAGC
>NW_022167031.1:0-1324 GCF_008728515.1 Papio anubis | reverse complement strand
ATCCAATCCAAATTCCTTACTGTCTCCCAAAGGTCTTAGACAGCTGCTGCTTTCAACTTTGTGGATTACATTTGGTCACATGTCACTTTTTTTCTTTTTTTAAATTTCTTTCCTTTTTTGGTGACATCAACTGAAGAGTCCAGTTTTCTTGTTGAAGTGCCATATTCTGGATTTATCTGATTAAAGGACACCTAATGGTATCCTTCACAGGGTACTATTGCACAGCCTTACATCTGAGCATGTGACTTCCCTTTTGAAAACCCTGCCTTGGGCCTCTGTTGTACCTTGAATAAAATCCAGGGTCCTGGCCGGTCGCGGTGGCTCAAGCCTCTAATCCCAGCACTTTGGGAGACCGAGACAGGCGGATCCCGAGGTCAGGAGATCGAGACCATCCTGGCTAACACGGTGAAACCCCGTCTCTACTAAAAATATACAAAAAACTGGCCGGGGGAGGTGGTGGGCGCCCATAGTCCCAGCTACTCGGGAGGCTGACGCAGGAGAATAGCGTAAACCCGGGAGGCGGAGCTTGCAGTGAGCTGAGATCCGGCCACTGCACTCCAGCCTGGGCACAGAGTGAGACTCCGTCTCAAAAAAAAAAAAAAAAATCCAGGGTCCTTATATTTATCCACAAAGTCCAGTGTGGAGTGGCCCTGCCTGTTCTCACTCCTCCCCCCTCACTCTGTTCTGGACATGCTGGCTGCCTTCCAGCTGTTGAACATGGCAGTCAAATGCCCCCACTTTCCTGGCACATATGACAACTTGTAATTACATAAAGTATTTACGTGGCTAACATCATCGGTCTTACCCACTGGCAGTGAGCTCCAGGACGAATGAGAACACATATGTCTTGAATGCCTGTCACCTAACACCTAGCACAGGCCTGACACACACAGTAGGCATGTGGAAAATATTGGTCAAAAAATGAATACATGGGCTGGGCGCAGTGGCTCATGCCTGTAATCCCAGAACATTGGGAGGCCAACACAGGCTGATCATTTGAAGTCAGAAGTTTGAGACCAGCCTGGCCAACATTGCAAAACTCTTGTCTCTACAAAAAATACAAAAATTAGCTGGGGGTGGTGGCATGCGCCTGTAATCCCAACCGCTTGGGAGGCTGAGATGTGAGAATCACTTGAACCCAGGAGGCAGAGGTTGCAGTGAACTGAGATCATGCCACTGCACTCCAGCCTGGGTGACAGAGTAAGACTCTGTGTTAAAAAAAAAAAAAAAAAAAAAAAAGATAAAAGATAAAATGAATACATGAATGGAGGATGGATGGATGGATGGATGGATGGATGGCAGAAAGGGGTGACCAGGTGTCCCT
>NW_022167030.1:0-1324 GCF_008728515.1 Papio anubis | reverse complement strand
GGCAGTGGGATGATAGATGGTGACGGCTGGGGTGGTTTGCCTTTATATTGCCTGAAAAAGAGGGGTGGACTTTGGCTGATTACACAATCACCTCTTTTCACCTCCCAACTACACCCCCCACCATGAATCCCGCCTAGCTTGGGACACAGTCAGCAAGGGAGGAGGAGGGGACCGCAGGGCAGTTGAACAGAGAGGGGGCCTCCAGACTAAATCTGTGGTACTTCGGGAAGGGTGCCCTAGGGCTGTGGATTTAGGAGGGGGCATCAGATAAACTGTAGAACGGAGGAGTTTGGAATATTTGCACAGGGGAGCACCTGGACTTTGGATTTTTGGTCTGAGAATGAGAATGCACCCCAAAGTTGTGGATTTGGGGGTTCCAGGGAGAGGAATCCAAAGGTCTGGGTTTTATTAATGTGAGACGGAAGTTGGCTATGCATTTGGGGGTCTTCTGGTGAGGAGGATGCAGAGTTAAAGGTCTCAGAAGGGGGGATTCCAGCCATATGGACTTGAGAGTCTTGGGGCTAGGAAGACCAGGGTGTGGGTGTGGAGTTTCTGGGAGGAGGAGTGTGTAGCAAGCCCAGCAGCTCCTCCCAGAAAGCCCACAGCTCAGCACTGGTCCCGGGTACTGACTTGATTTTGCTTTGGCCCAGAGCTGTCTCTTGATGCCCAGAATCCTCATTGGAACCTCAGAGTGAGGCCAGGATGGGTGCCATAGAACCTCCACTGCCCATCTCTGGTTGGGAAAGGGGTGGAAGACCAGAGCCGTATTTCAGGGGAACTTTCCCCACACCTGGAGGAGAGCGCCTCGAGTTATCAGTTGGCAGAGGGATTGGCCAGGTCTGGAGAAATAGTAATAACAACCCCCAGATGGTGGAAACATCTCATGTCCCAAGGGTTGGAATTTACAAAGACCTCCACTGGCTTCCAACAAGATCCTTAGGGAAACGCACTAGATTGATTGTATCATCCTCATTAATATTATTATTGTTATTTATGTTTCTCATTTTATATAAGGGTCTGCAGAGGACAGAAAACAGACCGTGGGCAGGGGACATGCGTGAGTGGCCCTGAACTCCCGTCTCTCCTCCTCTGTGTCCTTAGTTCCACTTTGTGGATTTGGTTTTCCCGCCAGTGGAAAGGGACTATTTAGGAAGAGAGGATCATATTTGAGGGTGAGTTAAGTCTCCTTTAAGGGTGATTCCTGCTTTGTCAGGGGCTAGTACTATTAGCAGGCAGAGGGAACAATCGCAGAAGAGATTGGGGTAAACTCCAGTGTCAGGCACAGAGGCAGAGCCTGGGGTGGGTGGGAGTGGAGAAGGGATGA